>NW_026062316.1:0-2500 GCF_023897955.1 Schistocerca gregaria
ACACACGCGAGACAGATCTCGTGTTATACCACATGAAAAATTGCAGAAGTGAGAGACACAGACCCGCCAGCCTCTTGCTACAAGCATCGAACCGACGTGACATATCTGACGGTGACTCAGGCATCCGCGTACTGCCACAACTATCCACCCCCCCCCCCCACTCTCTCTCTGCCCCCTTCCCACACAATACCGAATTTAACCAACTTATCGCTTAACCTAACTGTGGCTGTACCAGATTATCGCTTAACCTAACTGTGGCTGTACCAGATTATCGCTTAACCTAACTGTGGCTGTACCAGATTATCGCTTAACCTAACTGTGGCTGTACCAGATTATCGCTTAACCTAACTGTGGCTGTACCAGATTATCGCTTAACCTAACTGTGGCTGTACCAGATTATCGCTTAACCTAACTGTGGCTGTACCAGATTATCGCTTAACCTAACTGTGGCTGTACCAGATTATCGCTTAACCTAACTGTGGCTGTACCAGATTATCGCTTAACCTAACTGTGGCTGTACCAGATTATCGCTTAACCTAACTGTGGCTGTACCAGATTATCGCTTAACCTAACTGTGGCTGTACCAGATTATCGCTTAACCTAACTGTGGCTGTACCAGATTATCGCTTAACCTAACTGTGGCTGTACCAGATTATCGCTTAACCTAACTGTGGCTGTACCAGATTATCGCTTAACCTAACTGTGGCTGTACCAGATTATCGCTTAACCTAACTGTGGTTGTACCAGATTATCCCTTAACCTAACTCAATTTGTCCCTTAACCTAACTCAATTTGTCCCTTAACCTAACTCAATTTGTCCCTTAACCTAACTCAATTTGTCCCTTAACCTAACTCAATTTGTCCCTTAACCTAACTCAATTTGTCCTTAACCTAACTCAATTTGTCCCTTAACCTAACTCAATTTGTCCCTTAACCTAACTCAATTTGTCCCTTAACCTAACTCAATTTGTCCCTTAACCTAACTCAATTTGTCCCTTAACCTAACTCAATTTGTCCCTTAACCTAACTCAATTTGTCCCTTAACCTAACTCAATTTGTCCCTTAACCTAACTCAATTTGTCCCTTAACCTAACTCAATTTGTCCCTTAACCTAACTCAATTTGTCCCTTAACCTAACCCACGTTGTCCCTTAACCTAACCCACGTTGTCCCTTAACCTAACCCACGTTGTCCCTTAACCTAACCCACGTTGTCCCTTAACCTAACCCACGTTGTCCCTTAACGTAACCCACGTTGTCCCTTAACGTAACCCACGTTGTCCCTTAACGTAACCCACGTTGTCCCTTAACGTAACCCACGTTGTCCCTTAACGTAACCCACGTTGTCCCTTAACGTAACCCACGTTGTCCCTTAACCTAACCCACGTTGTCCCTTAACCTAACCCACGTTGTCCCTTAACCTAACCCACGTTGTCCCTTAACCTAACCCACGTTGTCCCTTAACCTAACCCACGTTGTCCCTTAACCTAACCCACGTTGTCCCTTAACCTAACCCACGTTGTCCCTTAACCTAACCCACGTTGTCCCTTAACCTAACCCACGTTGTCCCTTAACCTAACCCACGTTGTCCCTTAACCTAACCCACGTTGTCCCTTAACCTAACCCACGTTGTCCCTTAACCTAACCCACGTTGTCCCTTAACCTAACCCACGTTGTCCCTTAACCTAACCCACGTTGTCCCTTAACCTAACCCACGTTGTCCCTTAACCTAACCCACGTTGTCCCTTAACCTAACCCACGTTGTCCCTTAACCTAACCCACGTTGTCCCTTAACCTAACCCACGTTGTCCCTTAACCTAACCCACGTTGTCCCTTAACCTAACCCACGTTGTCCCTTAACGTAACCCACGTTGTCCCTTAACGTAACCCACGTTGTCCCTTAACGTAACCCACGTTGTCCCTTAACGTAACCCACGTTGTCCCTTAACCTAACCCACGTTGTCCCTTAACCTAACCCACGTTGTCCCTTAACCTAACCCACGTTGTCCCTTAACCTAACCCACGTTGTCCCTTAACCTAACCCACGTTGTCCCTTAACCTAACCCACGTTGTCCCTTAACCTAACCCACGTTGTCCCTTAACCTAACCCACGTTGTCCCTTAACCTAACCCACGTTGTCCCTTAACCTAACCCACGTTGTCCCTTAACCTAACCCACGTTGTCCCTTAACCTAACCCACGTTGTCCCTTAACCTAACCCACGTTGTCCCTTAACCTAACCCACGTTGTCCCTTAACCTAACCCACGTTGTCCCTTAACCTAACCCACGTTGTCCCTTAACCTAACCCACGTTGTCCCTTAACCTAACCCACGTTGTCCCTTAACCTAACCCACGTTGTCCCTTAACCTAACCCACGTTGTCCCTTAACCTAACCCACGTTGTCCCTTAACCTAACCCACGTTGTCCCTTAACCTAACCCACGTTGTCCCTTTGCCTAACATAGTTCACTGCTCGGAATCTCTGGTGTCGTTGTTATCCTCA
>NW_026062316.1:12500-20000 GCF_023897955.1 Schistocerca gregaria
AGGTCCACCTATAAAAGCACAATACCCCACTCCTCCGACAACTACCATTGCTCAGATAAACCAACACCACCAACACACATCCTACACAGAGGGGCACCAAATATCACCCCCCCGCCCTCGTGTTATACCACATGAAAAATTGCAGAAGTGAGAGACACAGACCCGCCAGCCTCTTGCTACAAGCATCGAACCGACGTGACATATCTGACGGTGACTCAGGCATCCGCGTACTGCCACAACTATCCACCCCCCCCCCCACTCTCTCTCTGCCCCCTTCCCACACAATACCGAATTTAACCAACTTTATCGCTTAACCTAACTGTGGCTGTACCAGATTATCGCTTAACCTAACTGTGGCTGTACCAGATTATCGCTTAACCTAACTGTGGCTGTACCAGATTATCGCTTAACCTAACTGTGGCTGTACCAGATTATCGCTTAACCTAACTGTGGCTGTACCAGATTATCGCTTAACCTAACTGTGGCTGTACCAGATTATCGCTTAACCTAACTGTGGCTGTACCAGATTATCGCTTAACCTAACTGTGGCTGTACCAGATTATCGCTTAACCTAACTGTGGCTGTACCAGATTATCGCTTAACCTAACTGTGGCTGTACCAGATTATCGCTTAACCTAACTGTGGCTGTACCAGATTATCGCTTAACCTAACTGTGGCTGTACCAGATTATCGCTTAACCTAACTGTGGCTGTACCAGATTATCGCTTAACCTAACTGTGGCTGTACCAGATTATCGCTTAACCTAACTGTGGCTGTACCAGATTATCGCTTAACCTAACTGTGGCTGTACCAGATTATCGCTTAACCTAACTGTGGTTGTACCAGATTATCCCTTAACCTAACTCAATTTGTCCCTTAACCTAACTCAATTTGTCCCTTAACCTAACTCAATTTGTCCCTTAACCTAACTCAATTTGTCCCTTAACCTAACTCAATTTGTCCCTTAACCTAACTCAATTTGTCCCTTAACCTAACTCAATTTGTCCCTTAACCTAACTCAATTTGTCCCTTAACCTAACTCAATTTGTCCCTTAACCTAACTCAATTTGTCCCTTAACCTAACTCAATTTGTCCCTTAACCTAACTCAATTTGTCCCTTAACCTAACTCAATTTGTCCCTTAACCTAACTCAATTTGTCCCTTAACCTAACTCAATTTGTCCCTTAACCTAACCCACGTTGTCCCTTAACCTAACCCACGTTGTCCCTTAACCTAACCCACGTTGTCCCTTAACGTAACCCACGTTGTCCCTTAACGTAACCCACGTTGTCCCTTAACGTAACCCACGTTGTCCCTTAACGTAACCCACGTTGTCCCTTAACGTAACCCACGTTGTCCCTTAACGTAACCCACGTTGTCCCTTAACCTAACCCACGTTGTCCCTTAACCTAACCCACGTTGTCCCTTAACCTAACCCACGTTGTCCCTTAACCTAACCCACGTTGTCCCTTAACCTAACCCACGTTGTCCCTTAACCTAACCCACGTTGTCCCTTAACCTAACCCACGTTGTCCCTTAACCTAACCCACGTTGTCCCTTAACCTAACCCACGTTGTCCCTTAACCTAACCCACGTTGTCCCTTAACCTAACCCACGTTGTCCCTTAACCTAACCCACGTTGTCCCTTAACCTAACCCACGTTGTCCCTTAACCTAACCCACGTTGTCCCTTAACCTAACCCACGTTGTCCCTTAACCTAACCCACGTTGTCCCTTAACCTAACCCACGTTGTCCCTTAACCTAACCCACGTTGTCCCTTAACGTAACCCACGTTGTCCCTTAACGTAACCCACGTTGTCCCTTAACGTAACCCACGTTGTCCCTTAACGTAACCCACGTTGTCCCTTAACCTAACCCACGTTGTCCCTTAACCTAACCCACGTTGTCCCTTAACCTAACCCACGTTGTCCCTTAACCTAACCCACGTTGTCCCTTAACCTAACCCACGTTGTCCCTTAACCTAACCCACGTTGTCCCTTAACCTAACCCACGTTGTCCCTTAACCTAACCCACGTTGTCCCTTAACCTAACCCACGTTGTCCCTTAACCTAACCCACGTTGTCCCTTAACCTAACCCACGTTGTCCCTTAACCTAACCCACGTTGTCCCTTAACCTAACCCACGTTGTCCCTTAACCTAACCCACGTTGTCCCTTAACCTAACCCACGTTGTCCCTTAACCTAACCCACGTTGTCCCTTAACCTAACCCACGTTGTCCCTTAACCTAACCCACGTTGTCCCTTAACCTAACCCACGTTGTCCCTTAACCTAACCCACGTTGTCCCTTAACCTAACCCACGTTGTCCCTTAACCTAACCCACGTTGTCCCTTAACCTAACCCACGTTGTCCCTTAACCTAACCCACGTTGTCCCTTAACCTAACCCACGTTGTCCCTTAACCTAACCCACGTTGTCCCTTAACCTAACCCACGTTGTCCCTTAACCTAACCCACGTTGTCCCTTAACCTAACCCACGTTGTCCCTTAACCTAACCCACGTTGTCCCTTTGCCTAACATAGTTCACTGCTCGGAATCTCTGGTGTCGTTGTTATCCTCATGTAGATGTCTTGCGAGTGTTGCTTACTTTCCACATATTCCCGCTATCCACTGTCAATTGTACTGCAATAGGACTATATCGCCCCCCCCCCCCCCCTCTGCCCCTCTCTTTGTGTCTCCGTCCTCTCAAGCTGGTCGGTCTGGCGTTTGAGTGTTAAATGAGCCTCGCAGCTGTTCAGTTGCGTTCAGATGTCGACGCCCTCAGTGTACGTCGTGGTATGGTCTGTGTCCATTGTCCGCTGATGTCGTACGCGTAACCCACACGCTGTACCGATCATCGGTAGTTACGTACAGAGTGAAGTAGTGTGATACGTGTGACCGTACGCTGGCTGTGCCCAACGGTGTCGAATCTCAATTTCCATATGTTGTGCTCGATGCTACTTGTCTCGTCTCCCAATAACAGCTAGGTTGCACTGTGGTACGCCGTAGAGGCGTGTGGGAGGAACGTACGAACGCATTGTATGTCACCCTGGGTCGCTGGGGGTGGTGGTGCGGTGAGTCAGGTCAGGTCAGCGTGAGCCGTGTGATGTAGTGACGCGTGTATTCCGACTTTGTCGTATTGCCTCACACAAAGTGCTACCCTGGTGGACCGCGTTCCATATCTGGGACATGCCGCAGATGCCGGTTGACAGTGGATCGCGGAAGGGACATCGCATACGTGCGCGGGCCACCTTCCACGTGTTCTCTTCTGCACATGTCGCAGTGTGTATGTGGTCTGATGTAGCGTGTCGTGACACATGACATCCTGGCATGCAAGAATTGTTGAATTCGCAAATGTAGGTGGACATCTACGTTTACTGCCCAAGATACGCAAATGAACTGGAAATCCGTTGTTGAGCGGTTGTTCACGCTGGAGGTGAATCTGTGATGGCGACGATCGGTACAGCTATTAACCGGTTGTTTCAGCGGTACCCGCCACATCCACACACGTGACTAGGCCCATGTGGGTATGAAGCGATACGCGGCGGTGGCTTGGTGGGACTGTTCCCGGCCGGTGAAGGGGGGCCGCCCGGCGTGTTGGCCGCGCGCTGCGTGGGCGCACGCGCAACAGGCGGCTGGTGGGGGGCGCCGAGTGGCAGGAGCGCCAGCCGACGGGCTCGGCAGGCGGCGCAGCTACGCTGCGGCGCACCCTGCACGCGGCGCCTGGCGGCCAAAGTTGGTTCAGCCGAGCCCGGTGCGAAGCGCGGTGGACATCTGCAGTGTGCTGGTCTGATTGAGGACTGTGTGCGTTGAGGATGCGCCGCCGCCTGGCACTCGGCGCCGCGACGCCGTCTGCTGCTCGGTCGCCCCAGCGGTTCTCGCAGGTGGTTTGTATCGCAGTTGTGCGGACGTGTTGGCGCGTGCGCTGTGCTGGGAGAGTTCGCTTCTGCACCCAAGTGGGGCTTTGCCCTTGTGTGGCGCTGGCGTTGGAGCTGCCGGTCACCATAGGTGGCGCGTGTTGTCTCCCGCCGGCAATGCCACGACAGCACGCTCCCGGGCCTCTGTCGGCAGCGGCAAGCTCAGTTGGGAGCAAGGGTGTTCGCACTAAAACCGTCTACTCGCCTAACTCCGGGCGATTGCGCCTCTCTCGAAACCGACCAAGTACCTAGGACGGCGCTGCGCGCCGCCGGGACCTGAGAGGGTTTCGAGGTGTATCGTGCAGGGGAGCTCGGCCTCCTCCTGTTTGCAGAATAATTGAGCGGACGCTTGCGTGTTCGCGCGGGCCCCCGGGACACACTCCCGGGCGGCCGGCTGCTCAGCTCTAGTTGACGCAGCTCCCTGGTTGATCCTGCCAGTAGTCATATGCTTGTCTCAAAGATTAAGCCATGCATGTCTCAGTACAAGCCGCATTAAGGTGAAACCGCGAATGGCTCATTAAATCAGTTATGGTTCCTTAGATCGTACCCACGTTACTTGGATAACTGTGGTAATTCTAGAGCTAATACATGCAAACAGAGTCCCGACCAGAGATGGAAGGGACGCTTTTATTAGATCAAAACCAATCGGATTGGCTTGTCTGGTCCGTTTGCCTTGGTGACTCTGAATAACTTTGGGCTGATCGCACGGTCCTCGTACCGGCGACGCATCTTTCAAATGTCTGCCTTATCAACTGTCGATGGTAGGTTCTGCGCCTACCATGGTTGTAACGGGTAACGGGGAATCAGGGTTCGATTCCGGAGAGGGAGCCTGAGAAACGGCTACCACATCCAAGGAAGGCAGCAGGCGCGCAAATTACCCACTCCCGGCACGGGGAGGTAGTGACGAAAAATAACGATACGGGACTCATCCGAGGCCCCGTAATCGGAATGAGTACACTTTAAATCCTTTAACGAGTATCTATTGGAGGGCAAGTCTGGTGCCAGCAGCCGCGGTAATTCCAGCTCCAATAGCGTATATTAAAGTTGTTGCGGTTAAAAAGCTCGTAGTTGGATTTGTGTCCCACGCTGTTGGTTCACCGCCCGTCGGTGTTTAACTGGCATGTATCGTGGGACGTCCTGCCGGTGGGGCGAGCCGAAGGGGTGCTTTCGCGTCCCGAGGCGGACCCCGTTTAAATCCTACCAGGGTGCTCTTTGTTGAGTGTCTCGGTGGGCCGGCACGTTTACTTTGAACAAATTAGAGTGCTTAAAGCAGGCAAGCCCGCCTGAATACTGTGTGCATGGAATAATGGAATAGGACCTCGGTTCTATTTTGTTGGTTTTCGGAACCCGAGGTAATGATTAATAGGGACAGGCGGGGGCATTCGTATTGCGACGTTAGAGGTGAAATTCTTGGATCGTCGCAAGACGAACAGAAGCGAAAGCATTTGCCAAGTATGTTTTCATTAATCAAGAACGAAAGTTAGAGGTTCGAAGGCGATCAGATACCGCCCTAGTTCTAACCATAAACGATGCCAGCCAGCGATCCGCCGCAGTTCCTCCGATGACTCGGCGGGCAGCCTCCGGGAAACCAAAGCTTTTGGGTTCCGGGGGAAGTATGGTTGCAAAGCTGAAACTTAAAGGAATTGACGGAAGGGCACCACCAGGAGTGGAGCCTGCGGCTTAATTTGACTCAACACGGGAAACCTCACCAGGCCCGGACACCGGAAGGATTGACAGATTGATAGCTCTTTCTTGATTCGGTGGGTGGTGGTGCATGGCCGTTCTTAGTTGGTGGAGCGATTTGTCTGGTTAATTCCGATAACGAACGAGACTCTAGCCTGCTAACTAGTCGCGTGACATCCTTCGTGCTGTCAGCGATTACTTTTCTTCTTAGAGGGACAGGCGGCTTCTAGCCGCACGAGATTGAGCAATAACAGGTCTGTGATGCCCTTAGATGTTCTAGGCCGCACGCGCGCTACACTGAAGGAATCAGCGTGTCTTCCTAGGCCGAAAGGTCGGGGTAACCCGCTGAACCTCCTTCGTGCTAGGGATTGGGGCTTGCAATTGTTCCCCATGAACGAGGAATTCCCAGTAAGCGCGAGTCATAAGCTCGCGTTGATTACGTCCCTGCCCTTTGTACACACCGCCCGTCGCTACTACCGATTGAATGATTTAGTGAGGTCTTCGGACTGGTACGCGGCATCGACTCTGTCGTTGCCGATGCTACCGGAAAGATGACCAAACTTGATCATTTAGAGGAAGTAAAAGTCGTAACAAGGTTTCCGTAGGTGAACCTGCGGAAGGATCATTACCGACTAGACTGCATGTCTTTCGATGTGCGTGTCGTGTCGTGTCGCGCAACACGCTACCTGTACGGCAGTGGCCGTGCGCCGCGTGCGGAACCACGCGTGCCTCTCAAAACTAGCGGAAGTGTTGTTGTTGTTGTGTGGTACGAGCGCTGAAGCTCTGGAGCGGCTGGCCTGCGGTACCTGGCGCCTGGCGCCGGTTTTGAATGACGTTCGCCCGAGTGCCTGTCCGCCCCGGTGTGGAGCCGTACGACGCCCATCGGCTGTGAGGCCGTTGGACACAAAAAAATAGTGGAACAGGGGCCGTCAGACGCCTCAGTCCCGCAAATGCTGCTGTCTTGAAAGAGACAGTGGGAGACTGAAAAGGAAAAGATCACCCAGGACGGTGGATCACTCGGCTCGTGGGTCGATGAAGAACGCAGCAAATTGCGCGTCGACATGTGAACTGCAGGACACATGAACATCGACGTTTCGAACGCACATTGCGGTCCATGGATTCCGTTCCCGGGCCACGTCTGGCTGAGGGTCGGCTACGTATACTGAAGCGCGCGGCGTTTGTCCCGCTTCGGAGACGTGGGAGTGTCGTGGTCGCCTGTGTGGCCGGCCGCGTCTCCTTAAACGTGCGATGCGCGCCCGTCGCCTGGCGGTTCGCATACCGGTACTTTCTCGGTAGCGTGCACAGCCGGCTGGCGGTGTGGCGTGCGACACCTCGTACAACGACCTCAGAGCAGGCGAGACTACCCGCTGAATTTAAGCATATTACTAAGCGGAGGAAAAGAAACTAACAAGGATTCCCCCAGTAGCGGCGAGCGAACAGGGAAGAGTCCAGCACCGAACCCCGCAGGCTGCCGCCTGTCGTGGCATGTGGTGTTTGGGAGGGTCCACTACCCCGACGCCTCGCGCCGAGCCCAAGTCCAACTTGAATGAGGCCACGGCCCGTAGAGGGTGCCAGGCCCGTAGCGGCCGGTGCGAGCGTCGGCGGGACCTCTCCTTCGAGTCGGGTTGCTTGAGAGTGCAGCTCCAAGTGGGTGGTAAACTCCATCTGAGACTAAATATGACCACGAGACCGATAGCGAACAAGTACCGTGAGGGAAAGTTGAAAAGAACTTTGAAGAGAGAGTTCAAAAGTACGTGAAACCGTTCTGGGGTAAACGTGAGAAGTCCGAAAGGTCGAACGGGTGAGATTCACGCCCATCCGGCCACTGGCCCCCGCCCTCGGCAGATGGGGCCGGCCGCCCGCGCGGAGCAATCCGCGGCGGGGTCGTGTCCGGTTGCCTTTC
>NW_026062316.1:25000-27500 GCF_023897955.1 Schistocerca gregaria
AAACATCTGGAATGCGACAATGTCGAGTGCATCCTCTCTGCCACATTGCACCGTCGACACTATGATAACCAGAGCAGTAGGTCCACCTATAAAAGCACAATACCCCACTCCTCCGACAACTACCATTGCTCAGATAAACCAACACCACCAACACACATCCTACACAGAGGGGCACCAAATATCACCCCCCCGCCCTCGTGTTATACCACATGAAAAATTGCAGAAGTGAGAGACACAGACCCGCCAGCCTCTTGCTACAAGCATCGAACCGACGTGACATATCTGACGGTGACTCAGGCATCCGCGTACTGCCACAACTATCCACCCCCCCCCCCCACTCTCTCTCTGCCCCCTTCCCACACAATACCGAATTTAACCAACTTTATCGCTTAACCTAACTGTGGCTGTACCAGATTATCGCTTAACCTAACTGTGGCTGTACCAGATTATCGCTTAACCTAACTGTGGCTGTACCAGATTATCGCTTAACCTAACTGTGGCTGTACCAGATTATCGCTTAACCTAACTGTGGCTGTACCAGATTATCGCTTAACCTAACTGTGGCTGTACCAGATTATCGCTTAACCTAACTGTGGCTGTACCAGATTATCGCTTAACCTAACTGTGGCTGTACCAGATTATCGCTTAACCTAACTGTGGCTGTACCAGATTATCGCTTAACCTAACTGTGGCTGTACCAGATTATCGCTTAACCTAACTGTGGCTGTACCAGATTATCGCTTAACCTAACTGTGGCTGTACCAGATTATCGCTTAACCTAACTGTGGCTGTACCAGATTATCGCTTAACCTAACTGTGGCTGTACCAGATTATCGCTTAACCTAACTGTGGCTGTACCAGATTATCGCTTAACCTAACTGTGGCTGTACCAGATTATCGCTTAACCTAACTGTGGTTGTACCAGATTATCCCTTAACCTAACTCAATTTGTCCCTTAACCTAACTCAATTTGTCCCTTAACCTAACTCAATTTGTCCCTTAACCTAACTCAATTTGTCCCTTAACCTAACTCAATTTGTCCCTTAACCTAACTCAATTTGTCCCTTAACCTAACTCAATTTGTCCCTTAACCTAACTCAATTTGTCCCTTAACCTAACTCAATTTGTCCCTTAACCTAACTCAATTTGTCCCTTAACCTAACTCAATTTGTCCCTTAACCTAACTCAATTTGTCCCTTAACCTAACTCAATTTGTCCCTTAACCTAACTCAATTTGTCCCTTAACCTAACTCAATTTGTCCCTTAACCTAACTCAATTTGTCCCTTAACCTAACTCAATTTGTCCCTTAACCTAACCCACGTTGTCCCTTAACCTAACCCACGTTGTCCCTTAACCTAACCCACGTTGTCCCTTAACCTAACCCACGTTGTCCCTTAACCTAACCCACGTTGTCCCTTAACCTAACCCACGTTGTCCCTTAACCTAACCCACGTTGTCCCTTAACGTAACCCACGTTGTCCCTTAACGTAACCCACGTTGTCCCTTAACGTAACCCACGTTGTCCCTTAACGTAACCCACGTTGTCCCTTAACGTAACCCACGTTGTCCCTTAACGTAACCCACGTTGTCCCTTAACCTAACCCACGTTGTCCCTTAACCTAACCCACGTTGTCCCTTAACCTAACCCACGTTGTCCCTTAACCTAACCCACGTTGTCCCTTAACCTAACCCACGTTGTCCCTTAACCTAACCCACGTTGTCCCTTAACCTAACCCACGTTGTCCCTTAACCTAACCCACGTTGTCCCTTAACCTAACCCACGTTGTCCCTTAACCTAACCCACGTTGTCCCTTAACCTAACCCACGTTGTCCCTTAACCTAACCCACGTTGTCCCTTAACCTAACCCACGTTGTCCCTTAACCTAACCCACGTTGTCCCTTAACCTAACCCACGTTGTCCCTTAACCTAACCCACGTTGTCCCTTAACCTAACCCACGTTGTCCCTTAACGTAACCCACGTTGTCCCTTAACGTAACCCACGTTGTCCCTTAACGTAACCCACGTTGTCCCTTAACGTAACCCACGTTGTCCCTTAACGTAACCCACGTTGTCCCTTAACCTAACCCACGTTGTCCCTTAACCTAACCCACGTTGTCCCTTAACCTAACCCACGTTGTCCCTTAACCTAACCCACGTTGTCCCTTAACCTAACCCACGTTGTCCCTTAACCTAACCCACGTTGTCCCTTAACCTAACCCACGTTGTCCCTTAACCTAACCCACGTTGTCCCTTAACCTAACCCACGTTGTCCCTTAACCTAACCCACGTTGTCCCTTAACCTAACCCACGTTGTCCCTTAACCTAACCCACGTTGTCCCTTAACCTAACCCACGTTGTCCCTTAACCTAACCCACGTTGTCCCTTAACCTAACCCACGTTGTCCCTTAACCTAACCCACGTTGTCCCTTAACCTAACCCACGTTGTCCCTTAACCTAACCCACGTTGTCCCTTAACCTAACCCACGTTGTCCCTTAAC
>NW_026062317.1:0-55357 GCF_023897955.1 Schistocerca gregaria
ACACTAGATCGCGTGTTATTCAACACACATTTCCTTTCATCAAACTAGGGCATTTCCATAACAGTATTTGCAATACTGCTTCTTCGACGTCATTTCACCATCTCAACTAGAGACAAACAAACAAACAACAAAATAGGAAAACAGCCTTGAGAACCCCGTCCACCAAATTTCAGTTAGCACGGCATCCAAGATTCTTTTCCGGGGAGTGCAGTGCAGCTGACGCTGCTCAGACCATATACCGTCGCCAGTCTCACTCAACTCCACACGCGAGACAGATCGCTACGTGACTATGCAAAAATGAATGAATCAAACCCGCCCAGAGAGCGTCTTGTGCGAGGGGACACACGATATAGAGAACAACAAAACACACAGGGGGACACCACCAAAGTTGGAGAGAACGTTTCCACCACGGCAGCCGCGCCGTTACGCGCTTTTTTTTTTTTTTTTTTTTTTTTTTTTTTTTTTCCTCCCCCCCACTGCACACCTCCGACACCACGGGAACGTTCACCGTCCCGTTGCCCTACACTGGCGTTTTCTTTCAACCCCCCACCCTATTCCTCGCTCCCCGGACATTCGACCGATCACAAAGTGCAACCTCTCGTTACCGTCGGGTGCCCCTCTTCATCCCCGGGGCGCCAACAACAAAACAAAAACACCACCGACGCCGTCGTCTCGCGTCACCTCACTCAACTGAGCGGAAAATACACGTACATCCAGAATGACGACACCGCCTCCACAAACAAAAACCAGACGTCAGACGTCAGGTCGAAAGAGGGCACCGTACGTCGTGGCGCGTGGTCTCCTAACTCACCTCGCGCGTACAAATACAATGCAATGCGTGTCTCCTCACGTTCACACACACCACCTCCACGCTCCACTTTTACGTCGCCCAACCAACCAACTAACTAACTTAACCCACCCGCTCGGCGTAGAAGCAGCTGTAGGCGGCAACGTGTTTCTCACCTCGCCACCAACGGTGTGACATCCGACAATCGCGGTTTGCTTTCCGTTCCACACCTCCGGCCATACCATACAAAGGGGACAAAAAAAAAAAAAAAATATATATATCAAACAAGCCAACTCCAGCGATCCGCCCCCCTAACACCAACACGTCTCGAAACACCCACGCCCACGACCCGGCTGTGGCTAAAGTGCGTATCCCAACGTCACACCAAAACCAAAGGCGCCGGCGCCGCACCACACCACACCACAAGCTACAGCTACAGCTGTGCCGCCGTCCACCCGCTCACAACAACAACAATTCCGCCCTTCCCGCAAAGGCATTTTGGTGGCCCTGAAAAGGGCCGTTTTTTTTTTTCTTTTCTTCGCCGCGCCGCGGACGAGCCTCCCATTTCCAAGAGCCACCTCCTTACTTGGAGCTCGTGTACTTGGTCACCGCCTTCGTGCCCTCGCTCACCGCGTGCTTGGCCAGCTCGCCAGGCAGCAAGAGCCGCACAGCGGTCTGGATCTCGCGGGACGTGATGGTCGAGCGCTTGTTGTAGTGCGCCAGGCGAGAAGCCTCGGCCGCAATGCGCTCGAAAATGTCGTTCACGAAGCTGTTCATGATGCTCATCGCCTTCGAAGAGATGCCCGTGTCCGGGTGCACCTGCTTCAGCACCTTGTAGATGTAGATGGCATAGCTCTCCTTCCTCTTGCGCTTCTTCTTCTTGTCGCCCTTCGAAATGTTCTTCTGCGCCTTGCCAGCCTTCTTGGCGGCTTTCCCGCTAGTCTTGGGCGGCATCACGAACAAACAGGCAGGCAGGCAGGCAGGCACGCGCAGTCAGTCAGTCAAGCGCTCCGCTCCAGTCAGCGTCTCCCCACACAGTGGCACCCGCCGCACGCCGACGCCGCACCTTTACCAGCTCGCCCTGCTGCGGCCGCCGACCAATGGGGCGCGCGCGCAACCGGCCGCCGCACCCGAGCCCATAAAGGACCCCCACCCCGCCGGCGCCGGCACGCACTCCGCTGCTCGACTCGCTGCGGCTCGCACCGTTCGGGGCGTTGTGCTTTTCTTTCTCGCTTCTTTCCAAACTAGCCCATCGCCATGTCCGGACGCGGAAAGGGAGGCAAAGTCAAGGGCAAGTCAAAGTCCCGCTCAAGCAGGGCTGGGCTCCAGTTCCCGGTCGGCAGAATCCACCGCCTCCTGCGCAAGGGAAACTACGCCGAGCGCGTCGGCGCCGGGGCGCCCGTCTACCTCGCCGCCGTCATGGAGTACCTCGCGGCTGAGGTGCTCGAGCTGGCCGGAAACGCGGCCCGCGACAACAAGAAGACGCGCATCATCCCGCGCCACCTGCAGCTCGCCATACGCAACGACGAGGAGCTCAACAAGCTCTTGTCGGGCGTCACCATCGCACAGGGAGGTGTCCTGCCCAACATCCAGGCCGTCCTGCTGCCAAAGAAGACCGAGAAGAAGGCCTAAAAGAGAGACAGCGCAATCGGCAACCGCCGCGTGCTCCCTTGGCACGCAGCGCGCCATTTGCCGCCTCGGCTCAAAAAAACAAAACACAATCGGCCCTTTTCAGGGCCACCACACAAACCTACGTCCAAAGCAGAATTCCAGTCGTTCGTCGCACCACTTTTCTCTCTCTCTCTCTCTCTTTCTGTGTACGGTTTTTCCTTCTTACACACACAGGCGCCGCCATCTTGTACACACGTACTTGGCCACCTCCTCCACTCCACTCCACGCACGCACAGTCTCGCGACCATTAACCAGCACACGTGGCGCACAACAACACACCTCAAAAATAACCCCTCGGCACTCAGCCGCGCCGCAACACACAGCCCATCCACCGACAAGAAGCATACAAGCAAAGAGGGAGGGGAAGGAAGGAAGGAAGGAAGGAGCTCACACAACGCAAGGGCACGCTTCCTTCCCTCCCAACCGCACCGCACACCACGTCAAAAAAAACTCCAAACAAAACTAAAAGGCCAAGTAGACTAAAAAGGAAAAGAAAAACCAGCAACACAGACTCTTTCGCACTTTTCAACTTCCGATCACTGTGGTGGCCCTGAAAAGGGCCGTTTTTCAATCTATCTCTCTTTCCTTCCTTCGGTCTCACACCGCCTAACCGCCGAAACCGTACAGGGTGCGCCCCTGCCTCTTCAGGGCGTACACCACGTCCATGGCCGTCACAGTCTTGCGCTTGGCGTGCTCAGTGTACGTCACCGCGTCGCGGATCACGTTCTCCAGGAACACCTTCAGCACTCCGCGCGTCTCCTCGTAGATCAGACCAGAGATGCGCTTCACGCCGCCCCTGCGCGCCAGGCGGCGGATCGCGGGCTTCGTGATGCCCTGGATGTTGTCGCGCAACACCTTGCGGTGCCGCTTGGCGCCACCCTTGCCGAGCCCCTTTCCTCCCTTGCCGCGGCCTGTCATTCTTCTTCTTCAAGCGTCTCAACCACAATAATATAAAAAACAGAAAGCAAGGCAAGCTCCTCACCCGGCGCTAGCGAGTCGGCTACGGTTGTGGCGCCCAGCGCGCGCGCCGCCCCCCTATATAGACTCTGGGGCCCCGCGGCCCGCCCTCCCCTCCCCCCACCACCGCGCACCGAGGGCATATAAGCGCAGCACCCGGGGCGCGCGGGCCCGTTGTCAAGGCAGCACCGGACGCCGTCGCGCACGCATATCCTCCACGCCGCATCCGCATCCGCATCCGCAGTAGCCATGGCCCGGACAAAGCAAACGGCCCGCAAGTCCACCGGCGGAAAGGCGCCGCGCAAACAGCTCGCCACCAAGGCGGCGAGGAAGAGCGCGCCCGCCACCGGCGGCGTCAAGAAGCCCCACCGCTACAGGCCGGGCACCGTCGCCCTGCGAGAAATCAGGCGCTACCAGAAGAGCACAGAGCTGCTCATCCGCAAGCTGCCATTCCAGCGCCTAGTGCGCGAGATCGCCCAGGACTTCAAGACCGACCTGCGCTTCCAGAGCTCCGCAGTCATGGCCCTGCAGGAGGCCAGCGAGGCCTACCTCGTCGGCCTCTTCGAAGACACCAACCTGTGCGCAATCCACGCCAAGCGAGTCACCATCATGCCCAAGGACATCCAGCTCGCGCGCCGCATCCGCGGCGAGCGCGCCTAAACCCGCACACCGCCAAACAAACAAAACGGCCCTTTTCAGGGCCACTAACGTCTCTCCGTCGCGAGCAAAACTTTGTCGGTCGCAACGACTAGTTCCCCACTCACTCTCCAGTCCAGTCGTCCCACCCCCGGCCCGGCCCGGCGCCGCCGTTTCCAAAAAAAAAAAAACAAAGCACCGCACCGGCCGAGCCAAGTCGCAAGCGTCAATAGCGCCACCCACACAGGCCACGGCACAAAACGTGACGCCCGGAAAGCAAAGCAAAGCAAAAAAGACTATTCCAAAACCACCACCAAGACAAACAAACAAACGCGGCGCAAAATAAATAGGTAAAAATAATAAAAGTAAAATACACTGTATGTAACACCAACCGCGCGCCGCCGCCCACGCCCGCCAACGACCCCACAATCCAACCACCATCCACACATGAAACAAACAAACGCCAGCAAGCAAGACAGACAGACAGACAGACAAGGCAACCGACCGACCACGACACGACAATCAACACCTTCCCGACGTGCTTTGATGGCCCTGAGAAGGGCCGTTTTTGTTTTTGTCCGGGACCGCGCGACAGCCTCTGGTTGCGCGCCGGCCACCAGGCGACGGTGTCAACCGCCAACCCTTCCCTGCCCTTTTTACTTCTTCTTCTTGGGCGAAGCCTTCGCCTTAGACGGCGTCGCCGTCGCCTTCTTCGGGCGCGGCGCCTTCGGCTTCTTCGTCGGAACCTTGGCGGCCTTCTTCGCCTTCGACGGCGACTTGGCCTTGGCCGGCTTGGCCGCAGCCGCCTTCTTCGCACCCGCGGGAGCGGCCGACGCCGCAGACGCCTTCTTGGCGGCGCCCGCCTTCCGACCGGTCGCCGCCTTCACGCCGCCAGCCTTCTTTGCGCCGGCCGCACGGGCCCCCTTCTTCTCCTTGCTGGCCGGAGCGGCGCGCTTCTTCTTCGCACCACCGCCGCCACCACGAGCCTTGCCGCCCTCGGCCGCCCCGCCGCCGGCGCCGGCAAGCTTGAAAGAGCCCGACGCGCCCTTCCCCTTCGTCTGCACCAGCTCGCCAGCCACGACGGCCGACTTGAGGTACTTCTTGATAAAGGGCGCCAGCTTCTCCGCGTCCAGCTTGTAGTGCGCGGCAATGTACTTCTTGATCGCCTGCAGCGACGACCCGCCGCGCTCCTTCAGACTCTTGATGGCGGCCGTCACCATCTCAGAGGTGCGCGGGTGCGCAGGCTTGGCGCGCGGCTTCTTCGCAGACGACGCAGACTTGGCCTTCTTCGTAGTGCCGGTGGCGGCGGGTGCCGCGGCAGTCTCGTTCGTAGCCGCCTGGTCTGCCATCTTTTGCTTGTTCTCTTTTCTTTTTTCCCCTTGGTTTCGCTTCCTTCTCTCCTTCGACGACGCACAACAGCGAGGGGCGCGCAGCAGAGAATAGCCGCGCACGCGCCTGGCCCAGCCAGTGTCGCGGGCGGGCGCGGACGGCCGAGAGAGCGGCCGCCACTCGGCGCGCCGCCGCGCCGCCGCGCCGCGCCTCCCGCGCTTGCTACCGCCCAACGTCCGACAGCCTGCGCGGAGCAGCCCCCAACCTGCGCCGCAACCACCCGCGCCATTCAAACCACCGAGGATGGGGCTACACACACCGACACCACGGTCGCCAACCAGTCGCCGCGGCGGCGCCGCAAACCACGGCCAAACTGCAGCCACCGCGCGCCACAGCCTGGGTCGGCCCGCCGAGAATCGCCGCCCCCGCCCAAATGCCGCCCCCACAGCCCCAGCCGACGACCCGCCACAATGGCCAAACCTTCGTCAAAACTCCCACACCGTCGCCGCGGCAGCCCGGCCACCGCGGCCGGCGCCACAGCCACACGAGCCGAGTCGTGCGGCGATGACGGCCGTGCACAAACGCACCTCCGCCGCCCCATCGCCTTCCGCCGTTTTCCCGATCGGCCCGCAGCCGTCGGGCCACGGCCGCGGGCCGTCCTCCTCCTCTCGCCTCGCCCGCCAACACCCACAGCCCTTCCAACACATTTTTTTTTCTTTTTCCTTTTTTTTTTTTTACTTTTTTACGATCGCCGCCTGCGCAACATGGCACCGGCCGACGGAGCGCCAACCCCCCCGCCACAGGCGAAAACAAAACAACGATAAACAAACAAACAAAATAAATTACCAGCCAGCCCCAACTACAGACACACCGAATCTGCCCTCACAGCCGACCTTACACGCCTCAACGTCAAAAACAAAGGTGGTTTCTTTCTTTCAACGGTTACCTTACCTTAGGTTACGTCAACGTTAGGCTAAGAAGGCGTCAGGGTTAGGTTAAGCGTTGACGTGACGTCACGTCTTAACGTAGGCGTTAAGCTAAGGTTGCGGTCACGTACGTTAGGTTAAGGCGACTTGGGGGTTGGCCTAAGAGCTTAGGTTAGGTTACGTTAGTTTAGGTGGCTGCGTTAAGGGGCTTAAAGAAGTTTAGGAGGTTAAGGCGTCGAGGCGGCCGCACCCCCTTAGCTGCTGCGGCTCGGCCACGCCACGCCACGCCACGCTTTGGGGTTTCATAAGGTCGCGCGGCGGGTCGTCGGCACGCCGCAAAGGACAAAACTGCAAGACGACGTCGAAAAACAAACAACAGGTAAAAAATAAATAAGTAAAAATAAACGACGCCGACAGGCGGGGATCAGCAGAACAAGCAGATTCCGGAGAGCGAACGAGACACACACACACGCACGCACACACACAAACCCCCCCGAGCCGAGAGAGCACAGAGCACCACCACGTGTCGGCCTCCGCTCACCCGACTCGGCTGGGCTGGGCTGGGCTGGCGGCCGGGCCGGATGCACGTACACGTACGGCTACAGCCACTACCCGTACACAGCCGCTCTTCACGCAACACCAGCCAAATGGCGCGCCCGCGGCTCGTCGCGGTCGCAACGCCACGCCGGCACACTTTCGGCACCACCGTTTTCGCGCGCACCGCAAACAAAACGCAGCCGACACACACAGAGAGAGAGAGAGAGAAAAAAAAAAAAAAAAAAAAACACAGAGCGCGAGACGGGCGGCGGCGCACCTTTCGCCAGCCGGCAGGCAATCGACTCGCCCAGTACGACAAACGCGCACGCCACCCCACCCACCAACCAACCAACCAACCAGTCGTCGTCGTCGTCGTCGTCGTCGTCGTCGTCGTCCCGAAATCAAACAAACTCTCAAAAGCACAGCCCCTGCTGCCAACGGACGCAGGCGCCACGCAGCTCCCTTCCCGCCACACTCGATTCGCAGCGCAACTCACCCGGCACACCGTCAAACGACGGGCTGGGCTCGCCGCATCGCCGCAACCTACACACCTTCCCCGCCACGACGCACAGCCCCACCAGACGCCCGTGCCGCAACGACACTACTGCACTACCACTACCGCACTACTCCTCTCGCCCTTGCCATACACGACACAACACGCCAAAAAATGAAAATCCAAATACAAACAAAAACACCGCCCCCACGACCCAAACACATGCACGGCGCGCCAACACACGCGAGGCAAGGCACGCAGCAAACGGCGTCCCCTCCGCGTCGCGCCATCAACCTACACACACAAGGCAACCAACAACAGCCAGCCAGCCAGCCCCACTCTCACGCCGCAAAAACAGAAAACACACCGAAACCGCCAAACGCCGCACATTCGCGCTTCGCACTTACCACACACCTCTCGGCATCCGTTTCGCACACAACGGCGCGACGCACAATACATCATCACGGGCTACGCACGCACACCGCGACCCACTTTTTTACGACGCCCTCGGCAGAGCACACGTGCCCACGCCCACACACAGTCGACACAACGACGCAGCGCGCAGCAGACGCGGCCGCAACACGTACCTCCCCGACGACGCGCCAACACCGCCAGCCACTGCTCACTCGCCCAAGCAACCCGTGCACACAACTGCCACACGCGTCCACCACGCCGCCGCCAACCACCCGCCCGCCAGGGGGCGCTCACGTCCGCGACAACAGCGCGGCACCGCCGGACCGGGCCGAACCGGGCCGAGCCGCCGCCTCCTCTCCACTCGGCACGCCACGTCCTGCTTGCAAAACACATGGCTCGTCCCTCTGTACACACAACGCGCCTGCCTGCGGTCGCCGCCGGCATCTATCTACCTGCGCATCGGAGCCAGGCCGGCAAGCCCACACTTAAATAATGCACTTCAACCAGCCAAACAAACCCACTCTTCCTTTCTTTGCACAGCGCATGCAACAGCAGCCCCAGGAGCCGGGCCCGCCGCCAGCGTCTCCTCCTCCTCCTCTGGGCACAGCCAGCCAGCCGTACCCACCGCCCCGCCCCTGCTCTGCAGAACAAGAAAAAACGAAAAAGTACCAACACACGCACCCAAAGCGTAAGCCAGACAAGACCAGCCTCTCCAAGGCCACACACACGCAAAAAAACAAAAAAACAAAAACACTACAACAGAATAAAATGAAAAAGAAAAAGCAAGCTGTCGCCTCGCCCCCGCCCGTCCCCCCACCCCACCACATTCGCCCCCTCCGCTTGTTTTCCTTTCTACAATTTCCCTCTTTTCCACCCAATATCCCGCCGCGGTTTACGGGCACCGGCCGATTTTGCGCCCGCCCACATGTGTGCCTACTCCCCACCACCATTCCCTCCGCAGCCCGCAGCCCGCAGCCCGCTTTTCCCCCCCTCCCTGCCCACACCACACCACACCACACCACACCACACCACACCGACGGTGCTGACGTCGACACGCACCCAAGACAGGGGCCACGACCGTCTTTTTTCCTGGGCCCATCCCCGCACCGCACCGCACCTCCTTCCAATCAACGCTGTGGCGCCTGTGTCCGCGCGAGACGCGTGCGCGCCGCCTCTCTCAACATCCGTCCGCCGTCCGCCGGCCGGCCCGTTTTTCGGCCCCCAGGCCATCCGTCAACCACCACTGCCACTGCCCCTGCCCGCCCCGCACCACACCACACACCGCTGCTTGCCCCGGCCGTTGCCACCAAAGGCGCCAACCGCAGCCCGCGCGCGCCAGAAACTACAGGGACCCAGCCGACCGACGAAAATCAGAGCAATTGGCCGGGAGGATCAAAAAGAGAGCTCCGAAAACCACCGTAGCGAGGCGTGGGAGGAAACGTTACGAGAAGCAGAAAGGGACCAGGAAAAATTCTGGAAATTTCTTAAAACTCGTAAACTAAACACGAAACATCTACATCTACATGGGGAAGGAACGACCCCACAGACCGAGCTGAAGCACTGGCGGATTCACTAGAAAGGCAATTCCAAGCACCAGAAGCGGTAGATGGCGAAACTGATGACCACCAGGAAATGGTACTCAGAAGGGTAAAACCGCATCCTAAGTGCCCCGATCAGAACATCTTTCACAATCCAATAAACGCAGAAACCCCGTATCTTATCACATCACAAACATACACACATCCTAAGAAGGCATCAGGCCCAGATTCCATCAAACCGCAACTACTACATCACCTACCTCCAGCAACTATCAATTATCTATCTAACATCAGTATATAATGCTTGCTTCAGACTAAACTACTTGGAAACAGGCCCGAGTCATCACATTACCAAAGCCAAACAAGGACTTATTATTTCCGCAAAACTATAGGCCAACTTCCTTGGAAAGGTCCTCGGAAAGCTCATTCAAACTGAACTGAAGAAATTCAATTCTTAAAGGATAACAACATAATCATCCCACAACAATTCCGATTCCGCGAAGAACACAGCACCACCCACCGGGTGACCAGACTAGTCGAGCACATATGTCAGGCCAGAAACATTAGACACAGTACTGGAGCAGTCCTGCTTGACATTGGAAAAGCATTCGGATAACGCCTTATCTACAAGCTCCACCAGTACAACTGCCCCATCCACATTATTGCTTCTTTTCTCCGCAACAGAGCATTCTATGTCCATGTACCAGGAGCGGCAAGTAACACTAGATCCATAGAGGCTGGAGTCCCGCAAGGCTCAGTGCTGGGGCCCATTCTCTACTCAATATACACAAACAAACAGCTGGGAGGACACTTGTCACTATTTGCAGACGACACTGCAGTCTACCGCAGCAGTTCTAACCTGCAATATAGAGTCACAAAAATAGAGCAACACCTACAATCCATCCAGAAATGGGCTAACCAAAAAAACAATAAACGCGGAGAAAACCCAAGCAATACAATACGATTCACATTCAAAAAGAATACCTCCTAACCTGCGTATACGCCTCAGAAATAACAATCTTCCATGGTCAGGCACAATAAAGTATCTAGGCATCAAGCTGGACAAGAGGTTGACATTTAGAGACCACGTTACACACGTTTGTAACAAGGCTGCACCAGCAATATTCAGACTGTGCCCAATCATCAAAGGAAACAGAATAAATATGCGCGCCAAAAAGAAAATCTTCAAAACCGTCATAGGAACCAGCCATCACTTACGGCTCTGAAAATCTGGTCAATGGCCGCAGACACCAACATAACAAGAGTAAAAAAAAGGGTGCACAACAAATAATTCAGAATTGCTGCTGATGCCGGCCGGTACCAGACAAACCGAGACATATACACAAACCATAACATACTCAAAATCCCGGAAATCATCCAAACAAAAATCCATAAAGTTTTTTTTTTTTTTTCCCACCAAACCACGGATTCGAACCACCCACTCATCAGAAATCTGGGACAAAATCCACCCGACCCAAGAACGACATTTCCCATCACGACAAAACACCACAAACTACAACATACCATGATAAACAAAAATAAAATACAAACACCATAACACTCACTCAAACAACAAACATCTACACACACCCAAGAGACCCTATCATCCCATCATTTTGTTACCCAACATAATCAGACAGAAGGCAGGGATCAAGGACAGATCCGGTCCTTCGAGTACAGGGGGTAAAAAAATACCCATCAGACCAGCTCGCTCTCTCTCTCTCTCTCTCTCTCTCTCTCTCTCTCTCTCTCTCTCTCTCCGTGCCGACGCTGCCCCGCACACGCGTTCGGCCGACACCACACGACAGGTCTTTGGGGCCCCGCCACTGCGCACACGCACGCCTCCTCCTCTTCCTTAGTTCTTTTTCGCTTTTCTTTTCTCCCCCGCCCCCCGCTCTCACCGCCACATCATCCCGCAACCCTTGGGGGATGTTTCCCAACATCAACGCGCCCCAATTCCACTCTCTGCCCGTGCCGCACTCTCCACTTTGCTTCTCCCCGTCCCCTACACACACGACTACCGAAACCCCGGTTGACACACCTTCTCGTAGGACAGGGGTGCGTGCGTGCGTTGTCTTAACGGTGACAGCAACAGCAACGGATCCGTCCATCCCATTCCCCCCCACTCGGTAAAGAACCATGTTCAACCCACACTACACAACAAGGGGGGCACACACGAACGCGAAAGAAAGGGCAGGGCAGGGGCAACTATCTCGTACACATTCTTCCTCAGAACCCACATATCGCATCAACGAACGGCAGGCCAATTGCGGACTCAGCCGTGTCAGGCAAATCCAACCCAACCAACACCTCCCACGGAAACCCTGACACTGATCCAGCAGTACGTCCACATACATCGCCACACCAAATACGGGTGACGAGTGAGCAACAAATGGAACAATACACAACAAGGGCTGACCTAATAAAAACTGCACGTCACGTCATACCTTCCAGACAGACGCAGTTCCGACGGGACGGCGGAACCGTATACGTACCTTTCAGCCACAACAACCGACCGACTGGACACGCCCGCGTCTCCAGCCAGCCAACCACCAGGGCCACACAGCCCGCAAGTTTCAGCGTCAACACTTCTTAACGTACGTTGCAAACTTTTCAAAACATTGCCACACACACACACACACACACACACACCACGAAAAGCGTCAACCTCTCTCACACTGGATACACTCAACACTTTTTGTCGGCGGAGCTTGAGGCCAACGGTTGACACACCCCCACCGGCCACACAGGTTTCCCTTTGAAAATTGCAGTGACGGAGACGGTTGTTTCCGAGAGCGCGAGCTGGACGGAGCTGCGGCGCCGCCGCCGCCGCCGAGGGGTAATGAACGCACGCGATGCCGCATGACAGCCCATCACCCAAAGTTTCACCCACAACTGCACAGGTCGCACCCCCTTTTCGCGCCATACTAGTGTCGATCGTCAATTACAGCTGACGGTGTTCGCATTTGCCACTTGACGGGGGGGAAAAGAAAACAAACATCTGACACGCCATGTGTTTCTCTCTCTCTGTTACATCTAGGTCATTCGGCAGCCACTGTAAAAAAAAAAAATATTTTTACGACATGGTTGGGTAAGTGATTTAAAGACAACAATTGTGGGTCACACACCATAGACCATTTCGATAGTGTTCTTGTTCTTCTCTGTTTCCTTTTTTTATCGCTCAATTGAAATAAAACCTGGGGATGATGCAATGCTGCGATATGGCACAACCGTCGTCCATTGTACACAACTCGGGAACAAAAAGAAACCAATTCAGGGAACGTTCGTTCCTTCACAACGTTTCTTTCAACGCACTTGGTCTTTACCATCCTGTATTCAACACACATTTCCTTTCATCAAACTAGGGCATTTCCATAACAGTATTTGCAATACTGCTTCTTCGACGTCATTTCACCATCTCAACTAGAGACAAACAAACAAACAACAAAATAGGAAAACAGCCTTGAGAACCCCGTCCACCAAATTTCAGTTAGCACGGCATCCAAGATTCTTTTCCGGGGAGTGCAGTGCAGCTGACGCTGCTCAGACCATATACCGTCGCCAGTCTCACTCAACTCTTGCGCATTCCATTCTACGCTACGTGACTATGCAAAAATGAATGAATCAAACCCGCCCAGAGAGCGTCTTGTGCGAGGGGACACACGATATAGAGAACAACAAAACACACAGGGGACACCACCAAAGTTGGAGAGAACGTTTCCACCACGGCAGCCGCGCCGTTACGCGCTTTTTTTTTTTTTTTTTTTTTTTTTTTTTCCTCCCCCCCACTGCACACCTCCGACACCACGGGAACGTTCACCGTCCCGTTGCCCTACACTGGCGTTTTCTTTTCAACCCCCCACCCTATTCCTCGCTCCCCGGACATTCGACCGATCACAAAGTGCAACCTCTCGTTACCGTCGGGTGCCCCTCTTCATCCCCGGGGCGCCAACAACAAAACAAAAACACCACCGACGCCGTCGTCTCGCGTCACCTCACTCAACTGAGCGGAAAATACACGTACATCCAGAATGACGACACCGCCTCCACAAACAAAAACCAGACGTCAGACGTCAGGTCGAAAGAGGGCACCGTACGTCGTGGCGCGTGGTCTCCTAACTCACCTCGCGCGTACAAATACAATGCAATGCGTGTCTCCTCACGTTCACACACACCACCTCCACGCTCCACTTTTACGTCGCCCAACCAACCAACTAACTAACTTAACCCACCCGCTCGGCGTAGAAGCAGCTGTAGGCGGCAACGTGTTTCTCACCCTCGCCACCAACGGTGTGACATCCGACAATCGCGGTTTGCTTTCCGTTCCACACCTCCGGCCATACCATACAAAGGGGACAAAAAAAAAAAAAAAATATATATATATCAAACAAGCCAACTCCAGCGATCCGCCCCCCTAACACCAACACGTCTCGAAACACCCACGCCCACGACCCGGCTGTGGCTAAAGTGCGTATCCCAACGTCACACCAAAACCAAAGGCGCCGGCGCCGCACCACACCACACCACAAGCTACAGCTACAGCTGTGCCGCCGTCCACCCGCTCACAACAACAACAATTCCGCCCTTCCCGCAAAGGCATTTTGGTGGCCCTGAAAAGGGCCGTTTTTTTTTTCTTTTCTTCGCCGCGCCGCGGACGAGCCTCCCATTTCCAAGAGCCACCTCCTTACTTGGAGCTCGTGTACTTGGTCACCGCCTTCGTGCCCTCGCTCACCGCGTGCTTGGCCAGCTCGCCAGGCAGCAAGAGCCGCACAGCGGTCTGGATCTCGCGGGACGTGATGGTCGAGCGCTTGTTGTAGTGCGCCAGGCGAGAAGCCTCGGCCGCAATGCGCTCGAAAATGTCGTTCACGAAGCTGTTCATGATGCTCATCGCCTTCGAAGAGATGCCCGTGTCCGGGTGCACCTGCTTCAGCACCTTGTAGATGTAGATGGCATAGCTCTCCTTCCTCTTGCGCTTCTTCTTCTTGTCGCCCTTCGAAATGTTCTTCTGCGCCTTGCCAGCCTTCTTGGCGGCTTTCCCGCTAGTCTTGGGCGGCATCACGAACAAACAGGCAGGCAGGCAGGCAGGCACGCGCAGTCAGTCAGTCAAGCGCTCCGCTCCAGTCAGCGTCTCCCCACACAGTGGCACCCGCCGCACGCCGACGCCGCACCTTTACCAGCTCGCCCTGCTGCGGCCGCCGACCAATGGGGCGCGCGCGCAACCGGCCGCCGCACCCGAGCCCATAAAGGACCCCCACCCCGCCGGCGCCGGCACGCACTCCGCTGCTCGACTCGCTGCGGCTCGCACCGTTCGGGGCGTTGTGCTTTTCTTTCTCGCTTCTTTCCAAACTAGCCCATCGCCATGTCCGGACGCGGAAAGGGAGGCAAAGTCAAGGGCAAGTCAAAGTCCCGCTCAAGCAGGGCTGGGCTCCAGTTCCCGGTCGGCAGAATCCACCGCCTCCTGCGCAAGGGAAACTACGCCGAGCGCGTCGGCGCCGGGGCGCCCGTCTACCTCGCCGCCGTCATGGAGTACCTCGCGGCTGAGGTGCTCGAGCTGGCCGGAAACGCGGCCCGCGACAACAAGAAGACGCGCATCATCCCGCGCCACCTGCAGCTCGCCATACGCAACGACGAGGAGCTCAACAAGCTCTTGTCGGGCGTCACCATCGCACAGGGAGGTGTCCTGCCCAACATCCAGGCCGTCCTGCTGCCAAAGAAGACCGAGAAGAAGGCCTAAAAGAGAGACAGCGCAATCGGCAACCGCCGCGTGCTCCCTTGGCACGCAGCGCGCCATTTGCCGCCTCGGCTCAAAAAAACAAAACACAATCGGCCCTTTTCAGGGCCACCACACAAACCTACGTCCAAAGCAGAATTCCAGTCGTTCGTCGCACCACTTTTCTCTCTCTCTCTCTCTCTCTCTTTCTGTGTACGGTTTTTCCTTCTTACACACACAGGCGCCGCCATCTTGTACACACGTACTTGGCCACCTCCTCCACTCCACTCCACGCACGCACAGTCTCGCGACCATTAACCAGCACACGTGGCGCACAACAACACACCTCAAAAATAACCCCTCGGCACTCAGCCGCGCCGCAACACACAGCCCATCCACCGACAAGAAGCATACAAGCAAAGAGGGAGGGGAAGGAAGGAAGGAAGGAAGGAGCTCACACAACGCAAGGGCACGCTTCCTTCCCTCCCAACCGCACCGCACACCACGTCAAAAAAAACTCCAAACAAAACTAAAAGGCCAAGTAGACTAAAAAGGAAAAGAAAAACCAGCAACACAGACTCTTTCGCACTTTTCAACTTCCGATCACTGTGGTGGCCCTGAAAAGGGCCGTTTTTCAATCTATCTCTCTTTCCTTCCTTCGGTCTCACACCGCCTAACCGCCGAAACCGTACAGGGTGCGCCCCTGCCTCTTCAGGGCGTACACCACGTCCATGGCCGTCACAGTCTTGCGCTTGGCGTGCTCAGTGTACGTCACCGCGTCGCGGATCACGTTCTCCAGGAACACCTTCAGCACTCCGCGCGTCTCCTCGTAGATCAGACCAGAGATGCGCTTCACGCCGCCCCTGCGCGCCAGGCGGCGGATCGCGGGCTTCGTGATGCCCTGGATGTTGTCGCGCAACACCTTGCGGTGCCGCTTGGCGCCACCCTTGCCGAGCCCCTTTCCTCCCTTGCCGCGGCCTGTCATTCTTCTTCTTCAAGCGTCTCAACCACAATAATATAAAAAACAGAAAGCAAGGCAAGCTCCTCACCCGGCGCTAGCGAGTCGGCTACGGTTGTGGCGCCCAGCGCGCGCGCCGCCCCCCTATATAGACTCTGGGGCCCCGCGGCCCGCCCTCCCCTCCCCCCACCACCGCGCACCGAGGGCATATAAGCGCAGCACCCGGGGCGCGCGGGCCCGTTGTCAAGGCAGCACCGGACGCCGTCGCGCACGCATATCCTCCACGCCGCATCCGCATCCGCATCCGCAGTAGCCATGGCCCGGACAAAGCAAACGGCCCGCAAGTCCACCGGCGGAAAGGCGCCGCGCAAACAGCTCGCCACCAAGGCGGCGAGGAAGAGCGCGCCCGCCACCGGCGGCGTCAAGAAGCCCCACCGCTACAGGCCGGGCACCGTCGCCCTGCGAGAAATCAGGCGCTACCAGAAGAGCACAGAGCTGCTCATCCGCAAGCTGCCATTCCAGCGCCTAGTGCGCGAGATCGCCCAGGACTTCAAGACCGACCTGCGCTTCCAGAGCTCCGCAGTCATGGCCCTGCAGGAGGCCAGCGAGGCCTACCTCGTCGGCCTCTTCGAAGACACCAACCTGTGCGCAATCCACGCCAAGCGAGTCACCATCATGCCCAAGGACATCCAGCTCGCGCGCCGCATCCGCGGCGAGCGCGCCTAAACCCGCACACCGCCAAACAAACAAAACGGCCCTTTTCAGGGCCACTAACGTCTCTCCGTCGCGAGCAAAACTTTGTCGGTCGCAACGACTAGTTCCCCACTCACTCTCCAGTCCAGTCGTCCCACCCCCGGCCCGGCCCGGCGCCGCCGTTTCCAAAAAAAAAAAAACAAAGCACCGCACCGGCCGAGCCAAGTCGCAAGCGTCAATAGCGCCACCCACACAGGCCACGGCACAAAACGTGACGCCCGGAAAGCAAAGCAAAGCAAAAAAGACTATTCCAAAACCACCACCAAGACAAACAAACAAACGCGGCGCAAAATAAATAGGTAAAAATAATAAAAGTAAAATACACTGTATGTAACACCAACCGCGCGCCGCCGCCCACGCCCGCCAACGACCCCACAATCCAACCACCATCCACACATGAAACAAACAAACGCCAGCAAGCAAGACAGACAGACAGACAGACAAGGCAACCGACCGACCACGACACGACAATCAACACCTTCCCGACGTGCTTTGATGGCCCTGAGAAGGGCCGTTTTTGTTTTTGTCCGGGACCGCGCGACAGCCTCTGGTTGCGCGCCGGCCACCAGGCGACGGTGTCAACCGCCAACCCTTCCCTGCCCTTTTTACTTCTTCTTCTTGGGCGAAGCCTTCGCCTTAGACGGCGTCGCCGTCGCCTTCTTCGGGCGCGGCGCCTTCGGCTTCTTCGTCGGAACCTTGGCGGCCTTCTTCGCCTTCGACGGCGACTTGGCCTTGGCCGGCTTGGCCGCAGCCGCCTTCTTCGCACCCGCGGGAGCGGCCGACGCCGCAGACGCCTTCTTGGCGGCGCCCGCCTTCCGACCGGTCGCCGCCTTCACGCCGCCAGCCTTCTTTGCGCCGGCCGCACGGGCCCCCTTCTTCTCCTTGCTGGCCGGAGCGGCGCGCTTCTTCTTCGCACCACCGCCGCCACCACGAGCCTTGCCGCCCTCGGCCGCCCCGCCGCCGGCGCCGGCAAGCTTGAAAGAGCCCGACGCGCCCTTCCCCTTCGTCTGCACCAGCTCGCCAGCCACGACGGCCGACTTGAGGTACTTCTTGATAAAGGGCGCCAGCTTCTCCGCGTCCAGCTTGTAGTGCGCGGCAATGTACTTCTTGATCGCCTGCAGCGACGACCCGCCGCGCTCCTTCAGACTCTTGATGGCGGCCGTCACCATCTCAGAGGTGCGCGGGTGCGCAGGCTTGGCGCGCGGCTTCTTCGCAGACGACGCAGACTTGGCCTTCTTCGTAGTGCCGGTGGCGGCGGGTGCCGCGGCAGTCTCGTTCGTAGCCGCCTGGTCTGCCATCTTTTGCTTGTTCTCTTTTCTTTTTTCCCCTTGGTTTCGCTTCCTTCTCTCCTTCGACGACGCACAACAGCGAGGGGCGCGCAGCAGAGAATAGCCGCGCACGCACGCTGCACGCTGTTCGACCTTACGGGTCTGCCCTGACCCGTGCAGGAGCAGGCTAAGCAGTCAACTGCTATTCCTGCGGGAGCCTTTCGTTTCGGAGGGACTAACTCTCTTCTTGGATTGGCCTCTGGTTGGTTTCTTCGTGGATGGGGATGTCCTGTGTCTATTGCGGAAGTTTTCACTCCCGCAACAGGTCAGGCCAGCGTGTTGTTGGCCTGTGGTGTGCAGGATGGCCCAGATCCCTGATGAGCCGGTTGTCGGACCGTTCGGCCCGCTCGTAGAAGGCCCGCGCCGATTGCTTGAAGCGGTCGCGGAGGAGGGGTATTCCGGTCTGCTCGTGTAGCCGAGCGGTCGAGTATAGCCTCGGCAGGCGCAGAGCGAGCTTGAGCGCCCTGTTCTGCACCCTCTGCAGCTTGCTGATGTGTGTCTCGGCCGCGTTGCCCCACACCACAGCCGCGTATTCCAGCACTGGACGTACCAGCGCCAGGTACAGCGTGATGCCGTGGTGAGGAGGCAGCGCAGACGAGGGATTGAGCAGAGGGTACAGGACGCGTAGGCGCCCTATTGCTCTGCCCCTGACGTCCTCGATGTGCGGCTTCCATGTCAGCTTGTGGTCCAATGTGACACCCAGGTAGCGGCCGGTCTTGCTCCATGGGACGGGGCTGCCCATGACGGTGACTGGCGGAAGATCGGGCGGCAGTGGTCGTCTAGTGAACACCACCGCCTGGCTCTTCGCCGCGTTTTGTTTGAGGCGCCACTTGGTCGACCAGGCGCCAAGAGCCTCGCAACCTCGTTGGAGAAGACGGCGCATCTCGACCGCCTTCATGCTCCGCACGAACAGCGCAGTGTCGTCAGCATATAGTGCCAACTTCACCGGCGTCACGCGCGGAGCGTCGGCGGTGTACAGAGAGTACAGTAGGGGCCCAAGAACGGACCCCTGCGGCACTCCAGCACGGATGTATCGGTGGGTGGATGTCCCGTCTTCCAGCCTGACATGGAAGGACCGCTCAGCTAGGTATGACCGGAGGAGGACTCCGTGCGACGTCGGTACCCCCGTGCACAAAAAGTTTGTACACGAGGCCGTCGTGCCACACGGAGTCGAATGCCCTAGAGACGTCCAGGAACACCGCCCCAAGGTATTCCCGAGTCTCCAGGGCGCGCATGGCTTCTTCTACCATCCGCATCAGCTGGTGGACGGTGGAATGGCCCCTCCTAAAGCCGAACTGCTCGTCGGGAATGATGCCCTCCGCTGTCACGTGGCGGAGCAGGCGTCTGGCGTACAGGCGCTCGAACACCTTCGAGAGTGCCGGCAGCAGACTGATTGGCCTATAGTTGGCGGCGTCCCGTGGGTCCTTGTTTGCCTTGGGGATTGCCACCACCTCTGCATGTTTCCATACAGAGGGGTAGACCCCAGAGCGAAGGACCTGGTTGAAGATGCCCGCCAGGAATGGGTGTGCACCCGCCGGCAGGCTCTTCAGCAGATGGTTGGTGACGCCGTCAGCCCCGCCAGCCTTCTTGGTGTTGAGCGCCGTTATCTGCACGGCCACCTCCTCCTCGGTGATGGGGTCGATCTCGTCCGCGGCGTCCCTGGCTTCCAGGAACACTGGGAGCTGCTCCTCAACCCGGTGGAGGTGCTCCTCGTCGATGTTATCATCCACCGGGGTGGATGACAGCTCGAAGTGGTCCGCCAGGGCGCCTGCCTTGCCGTCCGGGCTGCAGACGACATCTTGTCCGACGAGTAGCGGCGGGACGCGTTGCCTTCTGCGTAGGAAGGACTTCACAGTCCGCCACGCGCTGCCGTCCTCGGTGTTGAGGGAGGCGACGAAGTCTGTCCATACGTTGTTCCTGTGCGCCTCAGCCGCCGCTTTGATGTCTCTCCGCATGCGGTTGAGGCGCCGTTTCGTTGCGGGTTGGCGCGTGAGCTGCCACTCCCGGAAGAGGCGGTTCTTCTCCCGTATTGCGTCCCGGATGGGAGGCGGCAGGTTACGGGAGAAGTCCCTGGTACCCTGTGGAGGGGCAGGGGAGGCCGCATCGGCTGCCTGCAGCAGCTGACGCGTGAAGAATTGAAGGGCGGCATCCGCCCCCACTGCCGCGGGGTCAGGTGAGTCCGCCAGTGATGCCAGGACGTTGTCCTGAAATCGATCGCTGTCCAGGCGCCGGTACGTCTGCCGACGTGGCGGGAGCGTGGCTCCAGCGATGTCGATTCCATAGACCACCGGCAGGTGGTCGGACGACATCGCACACCGCGTGGTGGCGGTCGTGTGGTGCCCGATGCCTTTGATGACGGCGACGTCGAGCACGTCCGACCGCCCCCTGGCCGGGAAGATGGTGTGGTCCTGTGGGCCCAGTACCAGGGCGCCATTCCTCTGGGCTGCGCGAAGAAGTCGGCGGCCACTGACGTTCGTGAGGCGGGAGTTCCATTCCGGGTGTTTCGCATTGAAGTCACCCGCAATGAAGACCCTCCCCCCAATCGCCAGCAGTGCGTCGACGTCTGCCTCCTGGAGGTGTCCACGTGGTGGCCTGTATGCAGCCACGAAGGTTATTTGCCCCACAGCCGTCGTGACGTTCACCCCGGTGACTTCCAGGGTGGCCATGGCGGGGAGCAGCACCTGGTGGTGCCGGAGTGAGGCGCGGACGTAGATGGCGGTACCCCCGCCTGCCGTCGGCCTGTCGTTGCGGTAGCAAACATAGTTTGCTACCTTCACGAGAACTCCTGGCTTGAGGTGAGTTTCGCAGATCAGGCACAGGTCGATGGCCTCGTCCTGCATGAACTGACGAAACTCACCCTGTTGTGGAAACAGGCTGTTGGCATTGAAACCACAGATGGTCAGACCGTGGATAAGGACGTTATCCATGGTGTGGTTTCGTGGCGACGGTAGCGGCCTGGAGGGCCCCCGTTACGGCGGTGACGAGCACCGGCAGTTGCTGTAGCAGGGCAGAGAGGGAGCTCAACATTGCTCCCAGGTCTGCTGCTTCTGGTCGCGGAATTGCTGCAGGAGGTGCTGCGGTTGCGGGTGCGTGGGCGGCGGGGCGCAGCGGAGTGGCTGCGTCCGTTAGCGGGACCGCACGCCTGGCAGCTTGCGGCCTGTCTGAGGTGGGGGGACGGTTTAGCCGTCCGCCCTGGTGTTGGTCGTCCTGGGCGCCAGTTGCTTCGTTGGGCGCCTTGGTGGTCGCGACATCCGCCCGCCGCCCCCTGGGGGCGTCCGAGGACTCCCCCTTGGTGGCAGAGGCGAAGCTGGTGCCTGGTTGCACCTTTCGTGCCGGTGCCGCACGTCCTTGCTGCCGTGGGCCGCGTTTGAAGGCGGCGCAGCCTCTGTAGCTCGCCACATGTGGCTCGCTACAGTTGCAGCACTTGGGCGCCTCCTCCCTCTTCTTTGTGCAGTCTCGACTCTGGTGGGAGTCGGCGCACTTGACGCAGCGGGCCGGCATCGTGCAGTAGCGCGCCACGTGGTCAAGCCCTTGGCAGGAGAAGCACTGGGCGCGCCTCCCCTTGGCCTTGAGCGGCTCCACTTCCACTGCAATCCTGGCCACCATCTGCACCTGGAAAATTTTGCGGTTTTCGAGGTTGTCCGGGAGGACAACCAAGAACAGTGGCATGGGCCTCCTCGTCCTGGGCGACTTCATGAGCGTGACCGAGCTGGCCATGAAGCCCAGCCCAGCTAGTTCACCCTTGAGGTGGTCGGTCTCCATCTTCAGCGGGAGGCGGCGAAAAACCACCTTCAGCTGCTTCATTGGCTCCGCATTGTGGGTGTAGCAATGCAGCTTCTCCTTCTCTATGAGCCGCATGGCAGCCCGGTACTCCTCCATTGTGCCGATCGAAACTCTGTACAAGTCCCGACCGGCACATTTAATCTTGGCGGTGGACGATACCGTCTGGAACTTCTCGAGGAAGGACTGGTACGTGTCCTTCCACGATACTGTAATCGGTGGCGGGGCGGGTGCCCGCCTCTTGGGTGCCTCAGCTTCGTCCATGGGCTCCGGCTCGTCAGGAACGTCGACGAATGAGTTCGCTGTCGGCAGCGGCTGCACTCTCTCAAGCCGTTTGGCCCGAGCAGTGTGCCGCCGCTTCGGGACAACGAAGCCGTCGTCGGTCCCCTGATCTGCCTCCGAGTGGGCAGCAGCTTCTGGCGTCTTCTTCTTCTGACTTTGCATGCAGGTAGAATCAGAGATGGCGGCGGAATCTTCCTCCTCCGCAGCTGCAGGCCTCTTTCTAGAGGGCTGCGCTGTATCCATGGTTTCCGCCTCGAGCAGTTCGCCAAGGTTGGCCTCTGGGATTGTGCTGTCTCGTGGCAGGGCAGTGGCGTGCTCTGTCGTCGCGCCTGACGGTACAGCAAACGGCGTATCTGAGGTCTCTTCACTGGCTCCCGACGGTACGCTCACATCTTCGAATACCTCGCAGCCAAGTGACCTCAGGTGCTGTTGGAACGCGCGGAGTGCTCGTTCGTCGGCTTCCTGTTCAGGGTACACAATGCCCCGCGATAGTCGGTGTACAACTAGGTACACCTGCTCTGGTGTGAGCGGGCTAGTGCGCATTGGGTGTACCGCAGCGCAGTCCGCAGTCGATTGCAGCGTCGTCATACGTGGGGGGCCGGATGCAGCCGCCGACAGAGCTGCCTCGGTCGCCCGAGGTAGTCCCGCCGCGCGGCAGTCCGCCGCTCCCTGCGCCTGCGTAACGCAGTCCTCCTCGCTCGGCATCCTAACTCGGAGTGCCGCGCACGCGCCTGGCCCAGCCAGTGTCGCGGGCGGGCGCGGACGGCCGAGAGAGCGGCCGCCCGCCGCTCCCTGCGCATGCGTAACGCGGTCCTCCTCGCTCGGCATCCTAACTCGGAATGCCGCGCACGCGCCTGGCCCAGCCAGTGTCGCGGGCGGGCGCGGACGGCCGAGAGAGCGGCCGCCACTCGGCGCGCCGCCGCGCCGCCGCGCCGCGCCTCCCGCACCGGACGTGACATCTCCAGGCCACCGGAAGATACCAGCCATCACATTAAGATATAAGGACTCATACAAGAAGCTACATACCTTCCTCAAATCGACCTGCAAGGCGTCCTTCACAGTCCGTCAGACCGGCGCCGAAACACTGAAACTCCTGCTCAACACCACTGAAGATTATGTTACCGTCGCCGGCAAACTGGGCGAAGAGGGTATTCCCATGTTCACCACACCGGCAGTCAGACCACCAACTATCAAGACTCTTATCAAAGGCATTCCAACCTCCATGACACATGCAGAAGTGAAAGAAGAGCTGGAAGAACTCGGGTTCGTCGCTACTGTGATCGAACACCACCGCATGCCAGGAACTAACCAACCGACAGGACATCGCACAGTTATCTTATTGGACACACCGGAACACCGCCATATCTTTCAGCTCACCCGATTCTACAACCTCTCTATTAAAGTTGAGAGGCTCCGACGATCCCGTGGACACATTCAATGTTTTCGATGCCAGGGATTCAATCATGTTGCCCGCTACTGCACCATGCCGCCGGTGTGTGTGAAATGTGGTGGCAACCACGATAGTCGGGAATGCACGCGACCCAAAGAAGAAACACCAACATGCGGGCTTTGCGGAGGTGCACATCCCGCTAATTACAGAACCTGTCCAAAGCACAAAGAAGCAAGCCGCCGATTCCGTGGCCTTCCACCACTACGACCGCAACCACGCCGACAACGCCAGCCGCCACCTCAACCAGCGCCGATTGCAGATCAAACCTCCTGGCCGACGCCGATGCAGCATCGCGCCAATCGGCTGCGCGCCGACTTGACGGCAGCGGAAGCTCTCAAACAAGGGCTACCACAGACAACACCAACATCAGCAGCAACATCACAGCACCAGACACCGCCGCAAACACGACAGCAACCGACATCGACGCAGCGACCGATGCCGCCACCAAGACAGGAACAGCAAGATCTTTACGCTCTGCTCACTCAAATCGCGTCCACGCTCGCGGAGGTGAGTAGAACAATAGCGCAGCTCCCGCAAACCATCGCCACCACCATTGAGACGACGATTCGCAGCACAATGACGACAGCAAGAGACTTTTCCGTGCAACATCATGACTAGAGTACCACGAATTGACGAATTACGTATAATGACATATAACGCCAATAATCTGACGCATGACATACCGGAATTGCAACAATTTATTATAGACCACAACATTGATATTTGTATGGTTAATGAGACATTTTTAAAGCCAGGTATTAGATCGAACATTCCAAATTATCGGTGTTACAGAACAGATAGACAGACGCATGGGGGCGGTACCGCCATTTTCATTCGACGCTCAATTATCCATCATGAAGCACCTCCGCCAATGACAAAACTCATTGAAACAACTGCCGTCATTGTAGAAACGCAGAGCGGACCAATCACGTTCATCGCCGTGTACCGCAGCCCAAGCCGACTCCTTGACATTGACGACGCAAGATTGTTACTACGAATACGCGGAAAACTTTTTATAGCGGGTGATCTTAATTCTAAACACGCCGCATGGAATTCTAACGTAACTAATATGAGTGGCCGGCTTCTATTGCAGGCCACGGAAGAGGCAAATGCTTACGTTTGTGGCCCTGAAGAGCCGACATGCTATTCGTCGCGCGGCCGCCCGGACGTCATAGACATTGCAATCACCAAAAGAATACCACATTTCATGACTGCAGACGTTATTCACGCATTAAATTCAGATCATCTGCCTGTCATCTTTCATCTCCACATCTCTCCAGAACATTATCCCGACCGTCTTAATCTCCGTCGCACTAATTGGAACACCTTCCGCGAACATGTAGCACATTCCATAGACGCACAACAGGACGACGATGACATCACAGAGGCATCACTTACTGCGCTCACTGACTCCATCCAAGAAGCTCTAACTTTCTCTACGCCGCCACCAAAACCGCAGCATCTTCCGACACCCGGACTACCACCAGATATACTCGCCTCCATACGAAGACGCAACAGATTATGTCGCGAATGGCGCCTCACGCGTGATCCGCGCATCAAACAACAAATCAATCAGCTCAGAAGAGAGATAAAAGCCGCAATCATCACTCACCGTAATCAGCAATGGGCAGCAAAACTCAGAGCATTTACGCCTGATCCAATGAATTGGCACATGATTCGCTTTTTCACCAACCGCAGAACGAACATTCCGCCGCTAGAACATCACGACCGCACTGTCTATCGCCCGGAAGACAAAGCCAATACGCTTGCCGACATCTTCGAAGCGAATTTTCAGCCGCTCAACGACCGTGTCGACCCTCACCGCATCGCATATATCGAGACGGAAGCCGACGCAATCCTACGAATGAACGACGACGCCAACGCAGAAGACGACGCAGAAGCCGACGCAGAAGACGACGACGAGGAACATCAAATACCACCGATCAGCGCACGGGAGGTACAAGCTGGAATAAGAATGTTACCACCTAATAAGGCTCCTGGCGTGGACGAGATACAAGGTCGCGTCTTGAAGCAACTACCGTGGGCAGCAATGGTACGACTTGCAGCAATATTTAACTGGATCATCCGCACAGCCACCTATCCATCGCAATGGAAACACTCAATAGTTGTTGCAGTTCCTAAACCTGGCAAAGATCGTCATCATCCACAGAATTACCGACCAATCAGCCTACTACCGCACATCAGTAAATTATTCGAACGCCTCTTCCTCACCAGACTACAGAATATCATCTCCAGACATGAAGCACTACCGCAAGAACAATTTGGATTCCGCTCCGGTCACAGTACAACCCAACAAATTCTCCGAGTCGTCCACTACATCACTGAAGCCTTCAACAAAAAAGAATTTTGTGGCGCAGTTCTCCTCGATGTTACAAAAGCATTTGACACAGTTTGGCATAAAGGACTCATCTACAAGCTTCATCACATGCACTTTCCGCTACAATACATCAAGCTACTAGCCTCTTATCTGGAAGATCGTACCTTTGCTGTCCGCATTGACGACGCCTTGTCCACGCCACGACGAATTCAAGCAGGAGTGCCGCAAGGATCGGTCCTTGGGCCGATCCTGTACTCGCTATTCACGACCGACCTACCGTCGCAGCCGCGCGTCGAGAGAGCCATTTACGCCGACGACACGATGATTTTTACTCGAAGTCGCTGGAGAGAAGTGCTTGTACCCCGACTTCAAAGCGCACTAAACGCACTTGAACAATGGGCTGCAAAATGGCGCATTAACTTCAATCCATCTAAGACGCAAGCGGTCATCTTTACAAAGAAGAAAACCATGCCAGTCCGTAATCTCCGCCTCTACGACACCCAGCTGCCATGGGACACGTCCGCAAAATACCTCGGCGTCATATTGGACAAGAAACTTACATGGAAACAACACGTTGAAGAAGTAAGAACGAAAATCAACCAGCGCATTGGGGCTCTTTACCCATTAATCAATGAAGATTCGGACTTATCTGTTGAGAATGGGCTGCTAATATTCCGAATGTATGTTCGGCCCATTATGGATTATGCATGTGAAGTGTGGGGTTGCGCAGCACGCACCCACATAATGAGACTTCAATCACTACAAAACAAGATCCTCCGACGCATATTTCATGTGCACTCCCAATTTCCGCATCACTTTTTACAAGAAGCCGCCGCAGAACAAGAGGTACTCAACCGCCATCAGGACATCGCCCGACGCTTCTACGAAAAAACTCGAGACGCAGAAAACCCTCTCATCAGAGCATTGTCAGAACCGCAGAACCCAAGAGACAAGTACAGACGGCCAATAGTACTACTGGAACGATGACGAAAAAAGAAGACTAAACTTTTTCCCCCTCAGCCTTACAAAGGCTCTTAAGACAAAATAGCTCCAGAAGATAAAAATGCACACCGCAACAATGCAAATAAGTTCACACCCCCGTCCCACAAACACATTAGACACAAAAAAATAAAGAAGAACAGACCCTACACTCTAACCCCAAGAAGCCGCAGGCAATGCTCACCGAGTAAATCCTGCTTAAAATAGCTGTAAATAGCCTTAAGATAGTGGTAGGCGCGCCTCCCGCGCTTGCTACCGCCCAACGTCCGACAGCCTGCGCGGAGCAGCCCCCAACCTGCGCCGCAACCACCCGCGCCATTCAAACCACCGAGGATGGGGCTACACACACCGACACCACGGTCGCCAACCAGTCGCCGCGGCGGCGCCGCAAACCACGGCCAAACTGCAGCCACCGCGCGCCACAGCCTGGGTCGGCCCGCCGAGAATCGCCGCCCCCGCCCAAATGCCGCCCCCACAGCCCCAGCCGACGACCCGCCACAATGGCCAAACCTTCGTCAAAACTCCCACACCGTCGCCGCGGCAGCCCGGCCACCGCGGCCGGCGCCACAGCCACACGAGCCGAGTCGTGCGGCGATGACGGCCGTGCACAAACGCACCTCCGCCGCCCCATCGCCTTCCGCCGTTTTCCCGATCGGCCCGCAGCCGTCGGGCCACGGCCGCGGGCCGTCCTCCTCCTCTCGCCTCGCCCGCCAACACCCACAGCCCTTCCAACACATTTTTTTTTTCTTTTTCCTTTTTTTTTTTTTACTTTTTTACGATCGCCGCCTGCGCAACATGGCACCGGCCGACGGAGCGCCAACCCCCCCGCCACAGGCGAAAACAAAACAACGATAAACAAACAAACAAAATAAATTACCAGCCAGCCCCAACTACAGACACACCGAATCTGCCCTCACAGCCGACCTTACACGCCTCAACGTCAAAAACAAAGGTGGTTTCTTTCTTTCAACGGTTACCTTACCTTAGGTTACGTCAACGTTAGGCTAAGAAGGCGTCAGGGTTAGGTTAAGCGTTGACGTGACGTCACGTCTTAACGTAGGCGTTAAGCTAAGGTTGCGGTCACGTACGTTAGGTTAAGGCGACTTGGGGGTTGGCCTAAGAGCTTAGGTTAGGTTACGTTAGTTTAGGTGGCTGCGTTAAGGGGCTTAAAGAAGTTTAGGAGGTTAAGGCGTCGAGGCGGCCGCACCCCCTTAGCTGCTGCGGCTCGGCCACGCCACGCCACGCCACGCTTTGGGGTTTCATAAGGTCGCGCGGCGGGTCGTCGGCACGCCGCAAAGGACAAAACTGCAAGACGACGTCGAAAAACAAACAACAGGTAAAAAATAAATAAGTAAAAATAAACGACGCCGACAGGCGGGGATCAGCAGAACAAGCAGATTCCGGAGAGCGAACGAGACACACACACACGCACGCACACACACAAACCCCCCCGAGCCGAGAGAGCACAGAGCACCACCACGTGTCGGCCTCCGCTCACCCGACTCGGCTGGGCTGGGCTGGGCTGGCGGCCGGGCCGGATGCACGTACACGTACGGCTACAGCCACTACCCGTACACAGCCGCTCTTCACGCAACACCAGCCAAATGGCGCGCCCGCGGCTCGTCGCGGTCGCAACGCCACGCCGGCACACTTTCGGCACCACCGTTTTCGCGCGCACCGCAAACAAAACGCAGCCGACACACACAGAGAGAGAGAGAGAGAGAAAAAAAAAAAAAAAAAAAAAAAACACAGAGCGCGAGACGGGCGGCGGCGCACCTTTCGCCAGCCGGCAGGCAATCGACTCGCCCAGTACGACAAACGCGCACGCCACCCCACCCACCAACCAACCAACCAACCAGTCGTCGTCGTCGTCGTCGTCGTCGTCGTCGTCGTCCCGAAATCAAACAAACTCTCAAAAGCACAGCCCCTGCTGCCAACGGACGCAGGCGCCACGCAGCTCCCTTCCCGCCACACTCGATTCGCAGCGCAACTCACCCGGCACACCGTCAAACGACGGGCTGGGCTCGCCGCATCGCCGCAACCTACACACCTTCCCCGCCACGACGCACAGCCCCACCAGACGCCCGTGCCGCAACGACACTACTGCACTACCACTACCGCACTACTCCTCTCGCCCTTGCCATACACGACACAACACGCCAAAAAATGAAAATCCAAATACAAACAAAAACACCGCCCCCACGACCCAAACACATGCACGGCGCGCCAACACACGCGAGGCAAGGCACGCAGCAAACGGCGTCCCCTCCGCGTCGCGCCATCAACCTACACACACAAGGCAACCAACAACAGCCAGCCAGCCAGCCCCACTCTCACGCCGCAAAAACAGAAAACACACCGAAACCGCCAAACGCCGCACATTCGCGCTTCGCACTTACCACACACCTCTCGGCATCCGTTTCGCACACAACGGCGCGACGCACAATACATCATCACGGGCTACGCACGCACACCGCGACCCACTTTTTTACGACGCCCTCGGCAGAGCACACGTGCCCACGCCCACACACAGTCGACACAACGACGCAGCGCGCAGCAGACGCGGCCGCAACACGTACCTCCCCGACGACGCGCCAACACCGCCAGCCACTGCTCACTCGCCCAAGCAACCCGTGCACACAACTGCCACACGCGTCCACCACGCCGCCGCCAACCACCCGCCCGCCAGGGGGCGCTCACGTCCGCGACAACAGCGCGGCACCGCCGGACCGGGCCGAACCGGGCCGAGCCGCCGCCTCCTCTCCACTCGGCACGCCACGTCCTGCTTGCAAAACACATGGCTCGTCCCTCTGTACACACAACGCGCCTGCCTGCGGTCGCCGCCGGCATCTATCTACCTGCGCATCGGAGCCAGGCCGGCAAGCCCACACTTAAATAATGCACTTCAACCAGCCAAACAAACCCACTCTTCCTTTCTTTGCACAGCGCATGCAACAGCAGCCCCAGGAGCCGGGCCCGCCGCCAGCGTCTCCTCCTCCTCCTCTGGGCACAGCCAGCCAGCCGTACCCACCGCCCCGCCCCTGCTCTGCAGAACAAGAAAAAACGAAAAAGTACCAACACACGCACCCAAAGCGTAAGCCAGACAAGACCAGCCTCTCCAAGGCCACACACACGCAAAAAAACAAAAAAACAAAAACACTACAACAGAATAAAATGAAAAAGAAAAAGCAAGCTGTCGCCTCGCCCCCGCCCGTCCCCCCACCCCACCACATTCGCCCCCTCCGCTTGTTTTCCTTTCTACAATTTCCCTCTTTTCCACCCAATATCCCGCCGCGGTTTACGGGCACCGGCCGATTTTGCGCCCGCCCACATGTGTGCCTACTCCCCACCACCATTCCCTCCGCAGCCCGCAGCCCGCAGCCCGCTTTTCCCCCCCTCCCTGCCCACACCACACCACACCACACCACACCACACCACACCGACGGTGCTGACGTCGACACGCACCCAAGACAGGGGCCACGACCGTCTTTTTTCCTGGGCCCATCCCCGCACCGCACCGCACCTCCTTCCAATCAACGCTGTGGCGCCTGTGTCCGCGCGAGACGCGTGCGCGCCGCCTCTCTCAACATCCGTCCGCCGTCCGCCGGCCGGCCCGTTTTTCGGCCCCCAGGCCATCCGTCAACCACCACTGCCACTGCCCCTGCCCGCCCCGCACCACACCACACACCGCTGCTTGCCCCGGCCGTTGCCACCAAAGGCGCCAACCGCAGCCCGCGCGCGCCAGAAACTACAGGGACCCAGCCGACCGACGAAAATCAGAGCAATTGGCCGGGAGGATCAAAAAGAGAGCTCCGAAAACCACCGTAGCGAGGCGTGGGAGGAAACGTTACGAGAAGCAGAAAGGGACCAGGAAAAATTCTGGAAATTTCTTAAAACTCGTAAACTAAACACGAAACATCTACATCTACATGGGGAAGGAACGACCCCACAGACCGAGCTGAAGCACTGGCGGATTCACTAGAAAGGCAATTCCAAGCACCAGAAGCGGTAGATGGCGAAACTGATGACCACCAGGAAATGGTACTCAGAAGGGTAAAACCGCATCCTAAGTGCCCCGATCAGAACATCTTTCACAATCCAATAAACGCAGAAACCCCGTATCTTATCACATCACAAACATACACACATCCTAAGAAGGCATCAGGCCCAGATTCCATCAAACCGCAACTACTACATCACCTACCTCCAGCAACTATCAATTATCTATCTAACATCAGTATATAATGCTTGCTTCAGACTAAACTACTTGGAAACAGGCCCGAGTCATCACATTACCAAAGCCAAACAAGGACTTATTATTTCCGCAAAACTATAGGCCAACTTCCTTGGAAAGGTCCTCGGAAAGCTCATTCAAACTGAACTGAAGAAATTCAATTCTTAAAGGATAACAACATAATCATCCCACAACAATTCCGATTCCGCGAAGAACACAGCACCACCCACCGGGTGACCAGACTAGTCGAGCACATATGTCAGGCCAGAAACATTAGACACAGTACTGGAGCAGTCCTGCTTGACATTGGAAAAGCATTCGGATAACGCCTTATCTACAAGCTCCACCAGTACAACTGCCCCATCCACATTATTGCTTCTTTTCTCCGCAACAGAGCATTCTATGTCCATGTACCAGGAGCGGCAAGTAACACTAGATCCATAGAGGCTGGAGTCCCGCAAGGCTCAGTGCTGGGGCCCATTCTCTACTCAATATACACAAACAAACAGCTGGGAGGACACTTGTCACTATTTGCAGACGACACTGCAGTCTACCGCAGCAGTTCTAACCTGCAATATAGAGTCACAAAAATAGAGCAACACCTACAATCCATCCAGAAATGGGCTAACCAAAAAAACAATAAACGCGGAGAAAACCCAAGCAATACAATACGATTCACATTCAAAAAGAATACCTCCTAACCTGCGTATACGCCTCAGAAATAACAATCTTCCATGGTCAGGCACAATAAAGTATCTAGGCATCAAGCTGGACAAGAGGTTGACATTTAGAGACCACGTTACACACGTTTGTAACAAGGCTGCACCAGCAATATTCAGACTGTGCCCAATCATCAAAGGAAACAGAATAAATATGCGCGCCAAAAAGAAAATCTTCAAAACCGTCATAGGAACCAGCCATCACTTACGGCTCTGAAAATCTGGTCAATGGCCGCAGACACCAACATAACAAGAGTAAAAAAAAGGGTGCACAACAAATAATTCAGAATTGCTGCTGATGCCGGCCGGTACCAGACAAACCGAGACATATACACAAACCATAACATACTCAAAATCCCGGAAATCATCCAAACAAAAATCCATAAAGTTTTTTTTTTTTTTCCCACCAAACCACGGATTCGAACCACCCACTCATCAGAAATCTGGGACAAAATCCACCCGACCCAAGAACGACATTTCCCATCACGACAAAACACCACAAACTACAACATACCATGATAAACAAAAATAAAATACAAACACCATAACACTCACTCAAACAACAAACATCTACACACACCCAAGAGACCCTATCATCCCATCATTTTGTTACCCAACATAATCAGACAGAAGGCAGGGATCAAGGACAGATCCGGTCCTTCGAGTACAGGGGGTAAAAAAATACCCATCAGACCAGCTCGCTCTCTCTCTCTCTCTCTCTCTCTCTCTCTCTCTCTCTCTCTCTCTCTCCGTGCCGACGCTGCCCCGCACACGCGTTCGGCCGACACCACACGACAGGTCTTTGGGGCCCCGCCACTGCGCACACGCACGCCTCCTCCTCTTCCTTAGTTCTTTTTCGCTTTTCTTTTCTCCCCCGCCCCCCGCTCTCACCGCCACATCATCCCGCAACCCTTGGGGGATGTTTCCCAACATCAACGCGCCCCAATTCCACTCTCTGCCCGTGCCGCACTCTCCACTTTGCTTCTCCCCGTCCCCTACACACACGACTACCGAAACCCCGGTTGACACACCTTCTCGTAGGACAGGGGTGCGTGCGTGCGTTGTCTTGACGGTGACAGCAACAGCAACGGATCCGTCCATCCCATTCCCCCCCACTCGGTAAAGAACCATGTTCAACCCACACTACACAACAAGGGGGGCACACACGAACGCGAAAGAAAGGGCAGGGCAGGGGCAACTATCTCGTACACATTCTTCCTCAGAACCCACATATCGCATCAACGAACGGCAGGCCAATTGCGGACTCAGCCGTGTCAGGCAAATCCAACCCAACCAACACCTCCCACGGAAACCCTGACACTGATCCAGCAGTACGTCCACATACATCGCCACACCAAATACGGGTGACGAGTGAGCAACAAATGGAACAATACACAACAAGGGCTGACCTAATAAAAACTGCACGTCACGTCATACCTTCCAGACAGACGCAGTTCCGACGGGACGGCGGAACCGTATACGTACCTTTCAGCCACAACAACCGACCGACTGGACACGCCCGCGTCTCCAGCCAGCCAACCACCAGGGCCACACAGCCCGCAAGTTTCAGCGTCAACACTTCTTAACGTACGTTGCAAACTTTTCAAAACATTGCCACACACACACACACACACACACACCACGAAAAGCGTCAACCTCTCTCACACTGGATACACTCAACACTTTTTGTCGGCGGAGCTTGAGGCCAACGGTTGACACACCCCCACCGGCCACACAGGTTTCCCTTTGAAAATTGCAGTGACGGAGACGGTTGTTTCCGAGAGCGCGAGCTGGACGGAGCTGCGGCGCCGCCGCCGCCGCCGAGGGGTAATGAACGCACGCGATGCCGCATGACAGCCCATCACCCAAAGTTTCACCCACAACTGCACAGGTCGCACCCCCTTTTCGCGCCATACTAGTGTCGATCGTCAATTACAGCTGACGGTGTTCGCATTTGCCACTTGACGGGGGGGAAAAGAAAACAAACATCTGACACGCCATGTGTTTCTCTCTCTCTGTTACATCTAGGTCATTCGGCAGCCACTGTAAAAAAAAAAAATATTTTTACGACATGGTTGGGTAAGTGATTTAAAGACAACAATTGTGGGTCACACACCATAGACCATTTCGATAGTGTTCTTGTTCTTCTCTGTTTCCTTTTTTTATCGCTCAATTGAAATAAAACCTGGGGATGATGCAATGCTGCGATATGGCACAACCGTCGTCCATTGTACACAACTCGGGAACAAAAAGAAACCAATTCAGGGAACGTTCGTTCCTTCACAACGTTTCTTTCAACGCACTTGGTCTTTACCATCCTGTATTCAACACACATTTCCTTTCATCAAACTAGGGCATTTCCATAACAGTATTTGCAATACTGCTTCTTCGACGTCATTTCACCATCTCAACTAGAGACAAACAAACAAACAACAAAATAGGAAAACAGCCTTGAGAACCCCGTCCACCAAATTTCAGTTAGCACGGCATCCAAGATTCTTTTCCGGGGAGTGCAGTGCAGCTGACGCTGCTCAGACCATATACCGTCGCCAGTCTCACTCAACTCTTGCGCATTCCATTCTACGCTACGTGACTATGCAAAAATGAATGAATCAAACCCGCCCAGAGAGCGTCTTGTGCGAGGGGACACACGATATAGAGAACAACAAAACACACAGGGGACACCACCAAAGTTGGAGAGAACGTTTCCACCACGGCAGCCGCGCCGTTACGCGCTTTTTTTTTTTTTTTTTTTTTTTTTTTTTTCCTCCCCCCCACTGCACACCTCCGACACCACGGGAACGTTCACCGTCCCGTTGCCCTACACTGGCGTTTTCTTTTCAACCCCCCACCCTATTCCTCGCTCCCCGGACATTCGACCGATCACAAAGTGCAACCTCTCGTTACCGTCGGGTGCCCCTCTTCATCCCCGGGGCGCCAACAACAAAACAAAAACACCACCGACGCCGTCGTCTCGCGTCACCTCACTCAACTGAGCGGAAAATACACGTACATCCAGAATGACGACACCGCCTCCACAAACAAAAACCAGACGTCAGACGTCAGGTCGAAAGAGGGCACCGTACGTCGTGGCGCGTGGTCTCCTAACTCACCTCGCGCGTACAAATACAATGCAATGCGTGTCTCCTCACGTTCACACACACCACCTCCACGCTCCACTTTTACGTCGCCCAACCAACCAACTAACTAACTTAACCCACCCGCTCGGCGTAGAAGCAGCTGTAGGCGGCAACGTGTTTCTCACCCTCGCCACCAACGGTGTGACATCCGACAATCGCGGTTTGCTTTCCGTTCCACACCTCCGGCCATACCATACAAAGGGGACAAAAAAAAAAAAAAAATATATATATCAAACAAGCCAACTCCAGCGATCCGCCCCCCTAACACCAACACGTCTCGAAACACCCACGCCCACGACCCGGCTGTGGCTAAAGTGCGTATCCCAACGTCACACCAAAACCAAAGGCGCCGGCGCCGCACCACACCACACCACAAGCTACAGCTACAGCTGTGCCGCCGTCCACCCGCTCACAACAACAACAATTCCGCCCTTCCCGCAAAGGCATTTTGGTGGCCCTGAAAAGGGCCGTTTTTTTTTTCTTTTCTTCGCCGCGCCGCGGACGAGCCTCCCATTTCCAAGAGCCACCTCCTTACTTGGAGCTCGTGTACTTGGTCACCGCCTTCGTGCCCTCGCTCACCGCGTGCTTGGCCAGCTCGCCAGGCAGCAAGAGCCGCACAGCGGTCTGGATCTCGCGGGACGTGATGGTCGAGCGCTTGTTGTAGTGCGCCAGGCGAGAAGCCTCGGCCGCAATGCGCTCGAAAATGTCGTTCACGAAGCTGTTCATGATGCTCATCGCCTTCGAAGAGATGCCCGTGTCCGGGTGCACCTGCTTCAGCACCTTGTAGATGTAGATGGCATAGCTCTCCTTCCTCTTGCGCTTCTTCTTCTTGTCGCCCTTCGAAATGTTCTTCTGCGCCTTGCCAGCCTTCTTGGCGGCTTTCCCGCTAGTCTTGGGCGGCATCACGAACAAACAGGCAGGCAGGCAGGCAGGCACGCGCAGTCAGTCAGTCAAGCGCTCCGCTCCAGTCAGCGTCTCCCCACACAGTGGCACCCGCCGCACGCCGACGCCGCACCTTTACCAGCTCGCCCTGCTGCGGCCGCCGACCAATGGGGCGCGCGCGCAACCGGCCGCCGCACCCGAGCCCATAAAGGACCCCCACCCCGCCGGCGCCGGCACGCACTCCGCTGCTCGACTCGCTGCGGCTCGCACCGTTCGGGGCGTTGTGCTTTTCTTTCTCGCTTCTTTCCAAACTAGCCCATCGCCATGTCCGGACGCGGAAAGGGAGGCAAAGTCAAGGGCAAGTCAAAGTCCCGCTCAAGCAGGGCTGGGCTCCAGTTCCCGGTCGGCAGAATCCACCGCCTCCTGCGCAAGGGAAACTACGCCGAGCGCGTCGGCGCCGGGGCGCCCGTCTACCTCGCCGCCGTCATGGAGTACCTCGCGGCTGAGGTGCTCGAGCTGGCCGGAAACGCGGCCCGCGACAACAAGAAGACGCGCATCATCCCGCGCCACCTGCAGCTCGCCATACGCAACGACGAGGAGCTCAACAAGCTCTTGTCGGGCGTCACCATCGCACAGGGAGGTGTCCTGCCCAACATCCAGGCCGTCCTGCTGCCAAAGAAGACCGAGAAGAAGGCCTAAAAGAGAGACAGCGCAATCGGCAACCGCCGCGTGCTCCCTTGGCACGCAGCGCGCCATTTGCCGCCTCGGCTCAAAAAAACAAAACACAATCGGCCCTTTTCAGGGCCACCACACAAACCTACGTCCAAAGCAGAATTCCAGTCGTTCGTCGCACCACTTTTCTCTCTCTCTCTCTCTCTCTCTCTCTCTCTCTTTCTGTGTACGGTTTTTCCTTCTTACACACACAGGCGCCGCCATCTTGTACACACGTACTTGGCCACCTCCTCCACTCCACTCCACGCACGCACAGTCTCGCGACCATTAACCAGCACACGTGGCGCACAACAACACACCTCAAAAATAACCCCTCGGCACTCAGCCGCGCCGCAACACACAGCCCATCCACCGACAAGAAGCATACAAGCAAAGAGGGAGGGGAAGGAAGGAAGGAAGGAAGGAGCTCACACAACGCAAGGGCACGCTTCCTTCCCTCCCAACCGCACCGCACACCACGTCAAAAAAAACTCCAAACAAAACTAAAAGGCCAAGTAGACTAAAAAGGAAAAGAAAAACCAGCAACACAGACTCTTTCGCACTTTTCAACTTCCGATCACTGTGGTGGCCCTGAAAAGGGCCGTTTTTCAATCTATCTCTCTTTCCTTCCTTCGGTCTCACACCGCCTAACCGCCGAAACCGTACAGGGTGCGCCCCTGCCTCTTCAGGGCGTACACCACGTCCATGGCCGTCACAGTCTTGCGCTTGGCGTGCTCAGTGTACGTCACCGCGTCGCGGATCACGTTCTCCAGGAACACCTTCAGCACTCCGCGCGTCTCCTCGTAGATCAGACCAGAGATGCGCTTCACGCCGCCCCTGCGCGCCAGGCGGCGGATCGCGGGCTTCGTGATGCCCTGGATGTTGTCGCGCAACACCTTGCGGTGCCGCTTGGCGCCACCCTTGCCGAGCCCCTTTCCTCCCTTGCCGCGGCCTGTCATTCTTCTTCTTCAAGCGTCTCAACCACAATAATATAAAAAACAGAAAGCAAGGCAAGCTCCTCACCCGGCGCTAGCGAGTCGGCTACGGTTGTGGCGCCCAGCGCGCGCGCCGCCCCCCTATATAGACTCTGGGGCCCCGCGGCCCGCCCTCCCCTCCCCCCACCACCGCGCACCGAGGGCATATAAGCGCAGCACCCGGGGCGCGCGGGCCCCACAGATGAGGAGATTGCCCGGGAGCTTAAGTCCCTCCACTCCCGAAAAGCCGGTGGCCCAGACAGACTCACCAATCAGCTTCTCAAGCAGCTTCCCCCAGCCTCTGTTCCCGTCCTTACTTCTACTTTCAATTCCATCCTCTCCTCTAGGCAGTTTCCTTCCGTGTGGAAACACGCGGAGGTGATTGCCATCCCCAAACCTGGGAAAGACCCTCGATCCCCTTCCAGCTATCGTCCCATCAGCCTCCTTCCCGCCCTCTCCAAGCTGTTTGAGAGGCTGTATCTCAAACGTGTCCTGATCCACGTCGCTCGGGAGCGGGTACTCCCCGACGTTCAGTTTGGCTTCCGGCGAGGACACTCCACCACCCACCAACTCCTCCGTCTTGTTGAGGAAGCACTGGAGGCCATTGAGCGTCGGGAGTACTTCGGGGCCGTCTTCCTCGATGTCTCCCGGGCGTTCGATTCTGTCTGGCACGAGGGGCTACTTTACAAGCTCTTCGGGCACGGCTTCTCCATCTCCCATGTGCGCCTCATCGCCACCTACTTAGAAGGTCGTACATTCCATGTCCGGATCCCGGGAGGTACCTCCACCAGGCGTCGTATCAGGGCGGGTGTTCCACAGGGGAGCGTGCTCGGCCCTGTTCTATACAGTCTGTTCACAGCTGACACGCCCACCGTGCCTCGTGTGCATCTCGCCCTGTATGCGGATGATACCGCGGTTTTTGCTCGCTCCCGGAGCAAGGCGCTCCTCCGGCAGAAACTACAACAGGCCATCGACTCTGTTGTCGATTATGCCAAACGTTGGCGCCTGGCCTTCAACCCGGCAAAGACGCAGGCACTCATCATTTGTCGGCGGCGGTGGCCGGTCGCCTATCCCCCTGTCACTGTGCTCGGCACCCCCGCCCCCTGGGCCAGAACAGCTATGTACCTGGGGGTCACCCTGGATAGGGCCCTCACCTGGCGTCCCCACATAGAGGCCATCCGGCGGAAGGCCTTGGGGCGCATCGGCCAACTCTACCCTTTTATGAACCCTACCTCTACCCTTCCCATTCCTCTTGCCCTCCTCCTCTACACATCCCTCATCCGCCCCCTCCTGGAGTATGCCTCGGTTGTGTGGGGCAATGCCGCGCCTACACATCTCCACCGCCTGCAGACGGTACAGAATCGTGCCCTTCGAATTGCCCTTCGCCTCCCTTACCGTTTCCCAACCCGTGAACTTCACCTCCTTGCCAATATCCCCCTCCTTCAAGACCGTGTCCGATCCTCCGCCATCTCCTTCTATGACCAATCCCGTCATTCCCCCAATCCACTCATTGTCTCTCTTGGCACCCGCCTCCATCGCCTGGCCACCACTCGCTGGCCCGACCTCCTTTCCCGCCCCCCCTGACACCTCCCATCCACCCCCCCGTCCTGTTACTTCTTCCTCTTCCTACCACTTCTCCTTTTTTGTCACCCCATCCTGAAATATCTGCCGCCACCGTCATCGCCGTCGCCAAGAAGATCTGGCCAGGACGAAGGCCTTTCGTTTTCTTCATCCTCTTCCTGTCATCTTTCACTATTCTTTCGTCTGTCACTCAACGTTTCTTTTCCGGCTAGTCAATGGAGCCGTTCGTTTTCCTCTATCTCTCACTATTCCTTTTACTGTTCTGTCACCTGTTACTGTTAATTACCGTGCAACGGCCAGTCAATTGGGCCTTTCGTTTTCCTGCTTCTCTAACTATCCCTCTCACTATTCTTTCATCTTATTAAAAAAAAAAAAAAAAAAAAAAAAAAAAAAAAAAAAAAAAACCAAAATGCACAACGTCAAGCAAACTATACCGCCAAGTCCACTTCTTCACCACCCGTCAAGAGGAAGGCGAAGCGCGCCAGCGCTAGTACTTCCTACACGAGTCGAGGGACCACCCTCTCCTGTGCAGCGTGGCGTGGCGTGGCGTGGCGTGGCGCGCGGGCCCGTTGTCAAGGCAGCACCGGACGCCGTCGCGCACGCATATCCTCCACGCCGCATCCGCATCCGCATCCGCAGTAGCCATGGCCCGGACAAAGCAAACGGCCCGCAAGTCCACCGGCGGAAAGGCGCCGCGCAAACAGCTCGCCACCAAGGCGGCGAGGAAGAGCGCGCCCGCCACCGGCGGCGTCAAGAAGCCCCACCGCTACAGGCCGGGCACCGTCGCCCTGCGAGAAATCAGGCGCTACCAGAAGAGCACAGAGCTGCTCATCCGCAAGCTGCCATTCCAGCGCCTAGTGCGCGAGATCGCCCAGGACTTCAAGACCGACCTGCGCTTCCAGAGCTCCGCAGTCATGGCCCTGCAGGAGGCCAGCGAGGCCTACCTCGTCGGCCTCTTCGAAGACACCAACCTGTGCGCAATCCACGCCAAGCGAGTCACCATCATGCCCAAGGACATCCAGCTCGCGCGCCGCATCCGCGGCGAGCGCGCCTAAACCCGCACACCGCCAAACAAACAAAACGGCCCTTTTCAGGGCCACTAACGTCTCTCCGTCGCGAGCAAAACTTTGTCGGTCGCAACGACTAGTTCCCCACTCACTCTCCAGTCCAGTCGTCCCACCCCCGGCCCGGCCCGGCGCCGCCGTTTCCAAAAAAAAAAAAACAAAGCACCGCACCGGCCGAGCCAAGTCGCAAGCGTCAATAGCGCCACCCACACAGGCCACGGCACAAAACGTGACGCCCGGAAAGCAAAGCAAAGCAAAAAAGACTATTCCAAAACCACCACCAAGACAAACAAACAAACGCGGCGCAAAATAAATAGGTAAAAATAATAAAAGTAAAATACACTGTATGTAACACCAACCGCGCGCCGCCGCCCACGCCCGCCAACGACCCCACAATCCAACCACCATCCACACATGAAACAAACAAACGCCAGCAAGCAAGACAGACAGACAGACAGACAAGGCAACCGACCGACCACGACACGACAATCAACACCTTCCCGACGTGCTTTGATGGCCCTGAGAAGGGCCGTTTTTGTTTTTGTCCGGGACCGCGCGACAGCCTCTGGTTGCGCGCCGGCCACCAGGCGACGGTGTCAACCGCCAACCCTTCCCTGCCCTTTTTACTTCTTCTTCTTGGGCGAAGCCTTCGCCTTAGACGGCGTCGCCGTCGCCTTCTTCGGGCGCGGCGCCTTCGGCTTCTTCGTCGGAACCTTGGCGGCCTTCTTCGCCTTCGACGGCGACTTGGCCTTGGCCGGCTTGGCCGCAGCCGCCTTCTTCGCACCCGCGGGAGCGGCCGACGCCGCAGACGCCTTCTTGGCGGCGCCCGCCTTCCGACCGGTCGCCGCCTTCACGCCGCCAGCCTTCTTTGCGCCGGCCGCACGGGCCCCCTTCTTCTCCTTGCTGGCCGGAGCGGCGCGCTTCTTCTTCGCACCACCGCCGCCACCACGAGCCTTGCCGCCCTCGGCCGCCCCGCCGCCGGCGCCGGCAAGCTTGAAAGAGCCCGACGCGCCCTTCCCCTTCGTCTGCACCAGCTCGCCAGCCACGACGGCCGACTTGAGGTACTTCTTGATAAAGGGCGCCAGCTTCTCCGCGTCCAGCTTGTAGTGCGCGGCAATGTACTTCTTGATCGCCTGCAGCGACGACCCGCCGCGCTCCTTCAGACTCTTGATGGCGGCCGTCACCATCTCAGAGGTGCGCGGGTGCGCAGGCTTGGCGCGCGGCTTCTTCGCAGACGACGCAGACTTGGCCTTCTTCGTAGTGCCGGTGGCGGCGGGTGCCGCGGCAGTCTCGTTCGTAGCCGCCTGGTCTGCCATCTTTTGCTTGTTCTCTTTTCTTTTTTCCCCTTGGTTTCGCTTCCTTCTCTCCTTCGACGACGCACAACAGCGAGGGGCGCGCAGCAGAGAATAGCCGCGCACGCGCCTGGCCCAGCCAGTGTCGCGGGCGGGCGCGGACGGCCGAGAGAGCGGCCGCCACTCGGCGCGCCGCCGCGCCGCCGCGCCGCGCCTCCCGCGCTTGCTACCGCCCAACGTCCGACAGCCTGCGCGGAGCAGCCCCCAACCTGCGCCGCAACCACCCGCGCCATTCAAACCACCGAGGATGGGGCTACACACACCGACACCACGGTCGCCAACCAGTCGCCGCGGCGGCGCCGCAAACCACGGCCAAACTGCAGCCACCGCGCGCCACAGCCTGGGTCGGCCCGCCGAGAATCGCCGCCCCCGCCCAAATGCCGCCCCCACAGCCCCAGCCGACGACCCGCCACAATGGCCAAACCTTCGTCAAAACTCCCACACCGTCGCCGCGGCAGCCCGGCCACCGCGGCCGGCGCCACAGCCACACGAGCCGAGTCGTGCGGCGATGACGGCCGTGCACAAACGCACCTCCGCCGCCCCATCGCCTTCCGCCGTTTTCCCGATCGGCCCGCAGCCGTCGGGCCACGGCCGCGGGCCGTCCTCCTCCTCTCGCCTCGCCCGCCAACACCCACAGCCCTTCCAACACATTTTTTTTTTCTTTTTCCTTTTTTTTTTTTTACTTTTTTACGATCGCCGCCTGCGCAACATGGCACCGGCCGACGGAGCGCCAACCCCCCCGCCACAGGCGAAAACAAAACAACGATAAACAAACAAACAAAATAAATTACCAGCCAGCCCCAACTACAGACACACCGAATCTGCCCTCACAGCCGACCTTACACGCCTCAACGTCAAAAACAAAGGTGGTTTCTTTCTTTCAACGGTTACCTTACCTTAGGTTACGTCAACGTTAGGCTAAGAAGGCGTCAGGGTTAGGTTAAGCGTTGACGTGACGTCACGTCTTAACGTAGGCGTTAAGCTAAGGTTGCGGTCACGTACGTTAGGTTAAGGCGACTTGGGGGTTGGCCTAAGAGCTTAGGTTAGGTTACGTTAGTTTAGGTGGCTGCGTTAAGGGGCTTAAAGAAGTTTAGGAGGTTAAGGCGTCGAGGCGGCCGCACCCCCTTAGCTGCTGCGGCTCGGCCACGCCACGCCACGCCACGCTTTGGGGTTTCATAAGGTCGCGCGGCGGGTCGTCGGCACGCCGCAAAGGACAAAACTGCAAGACGACGTCGAAAAACAAACAACAGGTAAAAAATAAATAAGTAAAAATAAACGACGCCGACAGGCGGGGATCAGCAGAACAAGCAGATTCCGGAGAGCGAACGAGACACACACACACGCACGCACACACACAAACCCCCCCGAGCCGAGAGAGCACAGAGCACCACCACGTGTCGGCCTCCGCTCACCCGACTCGGCTGGGCTGGGCTGGGCTGGCGGCCGGGCCGGATGCACGTACACGTACGGCTACAGCCACTACCCGTACACAGCCGCTCTTCACGCAACACCAGCCAAATGGCGCGCCCGCGGCTCGTCGCGGTCGCAACGCCACGCCGGCACACTTTCGGCACCACCGTTTTCGCGCGCACCGCAAACAAAACGCAGCCGACACACACAGAGAGAGAGAGAGGGAAAAAAAAAAAAAAAAAAAAACACAGAGCGCGAGACGGGCGGCGGCGCACCTTTCGCCAGCCGGCAGGCAATCGACTCGCCCAGTACGACAAACGCGCACGCCACCCCACCCACCAACCAACCAACCAACCAGTCGTCGTCGTCGTCGTCGTCGTCGTCGTCGTCGTCCCGAAATCAAACAAACTCTCAAAAGCACAGCCCCTGCTGCCAACGGACGCAGGCGCCACGCAGCTCCCTTCCCGCCACACTCGATTCGCAGCGCAACTCACCCGGCACACCGTCAAACGACGGGCTGGGCTCGCCGCATCGCCGCAACCTACACACCTTCCCCGCCACGACGCACAGCCCCACCAGACGCCCGTGCCGCAACGACACTACTGCACTACCACTACCGCACTACTCCTCTCGCCCTTGCCATACACGACACAACACGCCAAAAAATGAAAATCCAAATACAAACAAAAACACCGCCCCCACGACCCAAACACATGCACGGCGCGCCAACACACGCGAGGCAAGGCACGCAGCAAACGGCGTCCCCTCCGCGTCGCGCCATCAACCTACACACACAAGGCAACCAACAACAGCCAGCCAGCCAGCCCCACTCTCACGCCGCAAAAACAGAAAACACACCGAAACCGCCAAACGCCGCACATTCGCGCTTCGCACTTACCACACACCTCTCGGCATCCGTTTCGCACACAACGGCGCGACGCACAATACATCATCACGGGCTACGCACGCACACCGCGACCCACTTTTTTACGACGCCCTCGGCAGAGCACACGTGCCCACGCCCACACACAGTCGACACAACGACGCAGCGCGCAGCAGACGCGGCCGCAACACGTACCTCCCCGACGACGCGCCAACACCGCCAGCCACTGCTCACTCGCCCAAGCAACCCGTGCACACAACTGCCACACGCGTCCACCACGCCGCCGCCAACCACCCGCCCGCCAGGGGGCGCTCACGTCCGCGACAACAGCGCGGCACCGCCGGACCGGGCCGAACCGGGCCGAGCCGCCGCCTCCTCTCCACTCGGCACGCCACGTCCTGCTTGCAAAACACATGGCTCGTCCCTCTGTACACACAACGCGCCTGCCTGCGGTCGCCGCCGGCATCTATCTACCTGCGCATCGGAGCCAGGCCGGCAAGCCCACACTTAAATAATGCACTTCAACCAGCCAAACAAACCCACTCTTCCTTTCTTTGCACAGCGCATGCAACAGCAGCCCCAGGAGCCGGGCCCGCCGCCAGCGTCTCCTCCTCCTCCTCTGGGCACAGCCAGCCAGCCGTACCCACCGCCCCGCCCCTGCTCTGCAGAACAAGAAAAAACGAAAAAGTACCAACACACGCACCCAAAGCGTAAGCCAGACAAGACCAGCCTCTCCAAGGCCACACACACGCAAAAAAACAAAAAAACAAAAACACTACAACAGAATAAAATGAAAAAGAAAAAGCAAGCTGTCGCCTCGCCCCCGCCCGTCCCCCCACCCCACCACATTCGCCCCCTCCGCTTGTTTTCCTTTCTACAATTTCCCTCTTTTCCACCCAATATCCCGCCGCGGTTTACGGGCACCGGCCGATTTTGCGCCCGCCCACATGTGTGCCTACTCCCCACCACCATTCCCTCCGCAGCCCGCAGCCCGCAGCCCGCTTTTCCCCCCCTCCCTGCCCACACCACACCACACCACACCACACCACACCACACCGACGGTGCTGACGTCGACACGCACCCAAGACAGGGGCCACGACCGTCTTTTTTCCTGGGCCCATCCCCGCACCGCACCGCACCTCCTTCCAATCAACGCTGTGGCGCCTGTGTCCGCGCGAGACGCGTGCGCGCCGCCTCTCTCAACATCCGTCCGCCGTCCGCCGGCCGGCCCGTTTTTCGGCCCCCAGGCCATCCGTCAACCACTACTGCCACTGCCCCTGCCCGCCCCGCACCACACCACACACCGCTGCTTGCCCCGGCCGTTGCCACCAAAGGCGCCAACCGCAGCCCGCGCGCGCCAGAAACTACAGGGACCCAGCCGACCGACGAAAATCAGAGCAATTGGCCGGGAGGATCAAAAAGAGAGCTCCGAAAACCACCGTAGCGAGGCGTGGGAGGAAACGTTACGAGAAGCAGAAAGGGACCAGGAAAAATTCTGGAAATTTCTTAAAACTCGTAAACTAAACACGAAACATCTACATCTACATGGGGAAGGAACGACCCCACAGACCGAGCTGAAGCACTGGCGGATTCACTAGAAAGGCAATTCCAAGCACCAGAAGCGGTAGATGGCGAAACTGATGACCACCAGGAAATGGTACTCAGAAGGGTAAAACCGCATCCTAAGTGCCCCGATCAGAACATCTTTCACAATCCAATAAACGCAGAAACCCCGTATCTTATCACATCACAAACATACACACATCCTAAGAAGGCATCAGGCCCAGATTCCATCAAACCGCAACTACTACATCACCTACCTCCAGCAACTATCAATTATCTATCTAACATCAGTATATAATGCTTGCTTCAGACTAAACTACTTGGAAACAGGCCCGAGTCATCACATTACCAAAGCCAAACAAGGACTTATTATTTCCGCAAAACTATAGGCCAACTTCCTTGGAAAGGTCCTCGGAAAGCTCATTCAAACTGAACTGAAGAAATTCAATTCTTAAAGGATAACAACATAATCATCCCACAACAATTCCGATTCCGCGAAGAACACAGCACCACCCACCGGGTGACCAGACTAGTCGAGCACATATGTCAGGCCAGAAACATTAGACACAGTACTGGAGCAGTCCTGCTTGACATTGGAAAAGCATTCGGATAACGCCTTATCTACAAGCTCCACCAGTACAACTGCCCCATCCACATTATTGCTTCTTTTCTCCGCAACAGAGCATTCTATGTCCATGTACCAGGAGCGGCAAGTAACACTAGATCCATAGAGGCTGGAGTCCCGCAAGGCTCAGTGCTGGGGCCCATTCTCTACTCAATATACACAAACAAACAGCTGGGAGGACACTTGTCACTATTTGCAGACGACACTGCAGTCTACCGCAGCAGTTCTAACCTGCAATATAGAGTCACAAAAATAGAGCAACACCTACAATCCATCCAGAAATGGGCTAACCAAAAAAACAATAAACGCGGAGAAAACCCAAGCAATACAATACGATTCACATTCAAAAAGAATACCTCCTAACCTGCGTATACGCCTCAGAAATAACAATCTTCCATGGTCAGGCACAATAAAGTATCTAGGCATCAAGCTGGACAAGAGGTTGACATTTAGAGACCACGTTACACACGTTTGTAACAAGGCTGCACCAGCAATATTCAGACTGTGCCCAATCATCAAAGGAAACAGAATAAATATGCGCGCCAAAAAGAAAATCTTCAAAACCGTCATAGGAACCAGCCATCACTTACGGCTCTGAAAATCTGGTCAATGGCCGCAGACACCAACATAACAAGAGTAAAAAAAAGGGTGCACAACAAATAATTCAGAATTGCTGCTGATGCCGGCCGGTACCAGACAAACCGAGACATATACACAAACCATAACATACTCAAAATCCCGGAAATCATCCAAACAAAAATCCATAAAGTTTTTTTTTTTTTTCCCACCAAACCACGGATTCGAACCACCCACTCATCAGAAATCTGGGACAAAATCCACCCGACCCAAGAACGACATTTCCCATCACGACAAAACACCACAAACTACAACATACCATGATAAACAAAAATAAAATACAAACACCATAACACTCACTCAAACAACAAACATCTACACACACCCAAGAGACCCTATCATCCCATCATTTTGTTACCCAACATAATCAGACAGAAGGCAGGGATCAAGGACAGATCCGGTCCTTCGAGTACAGGGGGTAAAAAAATACCCATCAGACCAGCTCGCTCTCTCTCTCTCTCTCTCTCTCTCTCTCTCTCTCTCTCTCCGTGCCGACGCTGCCCCGCACACGCGTTCGGCCGACACCACACGACAGGTCTTTGGGGCCCCGCCACTGCGCACACGCACGCCTCCTCCTCTTCCTTAGTTCTTTTTCGCTTTTCTTTTCTCCCCCGCCCCCCGCTCTCACCGCCACATCATCCCGCAACCCTTGGGGGATGTTTCCCAACATCAACGCGCCCCAATTCCACTCTCTGCCCGTGCCGCACTCTCCACTTTGCTTCTCCCCGTCCCCTACACACACGACTACCGAAACCCCGGTTGACACACCTTCTCGTAGGACAGGGGTGCGTGCGTGCGTTGTCTTGACGGTGACAGCAACAGCAACGGATCCGTCCATCCCATTCCCCCCCACTCGGTAAAGAACCATGTTCAACCCACACTACACAACAAGGGGGGCACACACGAACGCGAAAGAAAGGGCAGGGCAGGGGCAACTATCTCGTACACATTCTTCCTCAGAACCCACATATCGCATCAACGAACGGCAGGCCAATTGCGGACTCAGCCGTGTCAGGCAAATCCAACCCAACCAACACCTCCCACGGAAACCCTGACACTGATCCAGCAGTACGTCCACATACATCGCCACACCAAATACGGGTGACGAGTGAGCAACAAATGGAACAATACACAACAAGGGCTGACCTAATAAAAACTGCACGTCACGTCATACCTTCCAGACAGACGCAGTTCCGACGGGACGGCGGAACCGTATACGTACCTTTCAGCCACAACAACCGACCGACTGGACACGCCCGCGTCTCCAGCCAGCCAACCACCAGGGCCACACAGCCCGCAAGTTTCAGCGTCAACACTTCTTAACGTACGTTGCAAACTTTTCAAAACATTGCCACACACACACACACACACACACACCACGAAAAGCGTCAACCTCTCTCACACTGGATACACTCAACACTTTTTGTCGGCGGAGCTTGAGGCCAACGGTTGACACACCCCCACCGGCCACACAGGTTTCCCTTTGAAAATTGCAGTGACGGAGACGGTTGTTTCCGAGAGCGCGAGCTGGACGGAGCTGCGGCGCCGCCGCCGCCGCCGAGGGGTAATGAACGCACGCGATGCCGCATGACAGCCCATCACCCAAAGTTTCACCCACAACTGCACAGGTCGCACCCCCTTTTCGCGCCATACTAGTGTCGATCGTCAATTACAGCTGACGGTGTTCGCATTTGCCACTTGACGGGGGGGAAAAGAAAACAAACATCTGACACGCCATGTGTTTCTCTCTCTCTGTTACATCTAGGTCATTCGGCAGCCACTGTAAAAAAAAAAAATATTTTTACGACATGGTTGGGTAAGTGATTTAAAGACAACAATTGTGGGTCACACACCATAGACCATTTCGATAGTGTTCTTGTTCTTCTCTGTTTCCTTTTTTTATCGCTCAATTGAAATAAAACCTGGGGATGATGCAATGCTGCGATATGGCACAACCGTCGTCCATTGTACACAACTCGGGAACAAAAAGAAACCAATTCAGGGAACGTTCGTTCCTTCACAACGTTTCTTTCAACGCACTTGGTCTTTACCATCCTGTATTCAACACACATTTCCTTTCATCAAACTAGGGCATTTCCATAACAGTATTTGCAATACTGCTTCTTCGACGTCATTTCACCATCTCAACTAGAGACAAACAAACAAACAACAAAATAGGAAAACAGCCTTGAGAACCCCGTCCACCAAATTTCAGTTAGCACGGCATCCAAGATTCTTTTCCGGGGAGTGCAGTGCAGCTGACGCTGCTCAGACCATATACCGTCGCCAGTCTCACTCAACTCTTGCGCATTCCATTCTACGCTACGTGACTATGCAAAAATGAATGAATCAAACCCGCCCAGAGAGCGTCTTGTGCGAGGGGACACACGATATAGAGAACAACAAAACACACAGGGGACACCACCAAAGTTGGAGAGAACGTTTCCACCACGGCAGCCGCGCCGTTACGCGCTTTTTTTTTTTTTTTTTTTTTTTTTTTTTTCCTCCCCCCCACTGCACACCTCCGACACCACGGGAACGTTCACCGTCCCGTTGCCCTACACTGGCGTTTTCTTTTCAACCCCCCACCCTATTCCTCGCTCCCCGGACATTCGACCGATCACAAAGTGCAACCTCTCGTTACCGTCGGGTGCCCCTCTTCATCCCCGGGGCGCCAACAACAAAACAAAAACACCACCGACGCCGTCGTCTCGCGTCACCTCACTCAACTGAGCGGAAAATACACGTACATCCAGAATGACGACACCGCCTCCACAAACAAAAACCAGACGTCAGACGTCAGGTCGAAAGAGGGCACCGTACGTCGTGGCGCGTGGTCTCCTAACTCACCTCGCGCGTACAAATACAATGCAATGCGTGTCTCCTCACGTTCACACACACCACCTCCACGCTCCACTTTTACGTCGCCCAACCAACCAACTAACTAACTTAACCCACCCGCTCGGCGTAGAAGCAGCTGTAGGCGGCAACGTGTTTCTCACCCTCGCCACCAACGGTGTGACATCCGACAATCGCGGTTTGCTTTCCGTTCCACACCTCCGGCCATACCATACAAAGGGGACAAAAAAAAAAAAAAAATATATATATCAAACAAGCCAACTCCAGCGATCCGCCCCCCTAACACCAACACGTCTCGAAACACCCACGCCCACGACCCGGCTGTGGCTAAAGTGCGTATCCCAACGTCACACCAAAACCAAAGGCGCCGGCGCCGCACCACACCACACCACAAGCTACAGCTACAGCTGTGCCGCCGTCCACCCGCTCACAACAACAACAATTCCGCCCTTCCCGCAAAGGCATTTTGGTGGCCCTGAAAAGGGCCGTTTTTTTTTTCTTTTCTTCGCCGCGCCGCGGACGAGCCTCCCATTTCCAAGAGCCACCTCCTTACTTGGAGCTCGTGTACTTGGTCACCGCCTTCGTGCCCTCGCTCACCGCGTGCTTGGCCAGCTCGCCAGGCAGCAAGAGCCGCACAGCGGTCTGGATCTCGCGGGACGTGATGGTCGAGCGCTTGTTGTAGTGCGCCAGGCGAGAAGCCTCGGCCGCAATGCGCTCGAAAATGTCGTTCACGAAGCTGTTCATGATGCTCATCGCCTTCGAAGAGATGCCCGTGTCCGGGTGCACCTGCTTCAGCACCTTGTAGATGTAGATGGCATAGCTCTCCTTCCTCTTGCGCTTCTTCTTCTTGTCGCCCTTCGAAATGTTCTTCTGCGCCTTGCCAGCCTTCTTGGCGGCTTTCCCGCTAGTCTTGGGCGGCATCACGAACAAACAGGCAGGCAGGCAGGCAGGCACGCGCAGTCAGTCAGTCAAGCGCTCCGCTCCAGTCAGCGTCTCCCCACACAGTGGCACCCGCCGCACGCCGACGCCGCACCTTTACCAGCTCGCCCTGCTGCGGCCGCCGACCAATGGGGCGCGCGCGCAACCGGCCGCCGCACCCGAGCCCATAAAGGACCCCCACCCCGCCGGCGCCGGCACGCACTCCGCTGCTCGACTCGCTGCGGCTCGCACCGTTCGGGGCGTTGTGCTTTTCTTTCTCGCTTCTTTCCAAACTAGCCCATCGCCATGTCCGGACGCGGAAAGGGAGGCAAAGTCAAGGGCAAGTCAAAGTCCCGCTCAAGCAGGGCTGGGCTCCAGTTCCCGGTCGGCAGAATCCACCGCCTCCTGCGCAAGGGAAACTACGCCGAGCGCGTCGGCGCCGGGGCGCCCGTCTACCTCGCCGCCGTCATGGAGTACCTCGCGGCTGAGGTGCTCGAGCTGGCCGGAAACGCGGCCCGCGACAACAAGAAGACGCGCATCATCCCGCGCCACCTGCAGCTCGCCATACGCAACGACGAGGAGCTCAACAAGCTCTTGTCGGGCGTCACCATCGCACAGGGAGGTGTCCTGCCCAACATCCAGGCCGTCCTGCTGCCAAAGAAGACCGAGAAGAAGGCCTAAAAGAGAGACAGCGCAATCGGCAACCGCCGCGTGCTCCCTTGGCACGCAGCGCGCCATTTGCCGCCTCGGCTCAAAAAAACAAAACACAATCGGCCCTTTTCAGGGCCACCACACAAACCTACGTCCAAAGCAGAATTCCAGTCGTTCGTCGCACCACTTTTCTCTCTCTCTCTCTCTCTCTCTCTCTCTCTCTTTCTGTGTACGGTTTTTCCTTCTTACACACACAGGCGCCGCCATCTTGTACACACGTACTTGGCCACCTCCTCCACTCCACTCCACGCACGCACAGTCTCGCGACCATTAACCAGCACACGTGGCGCACAACAACACACCTCAAAAATAACCCCTCGGCACTCAGCCGCGCCGCAACACACAGCCCATCCACCGACAAGAAGCATACAAGCAAAGAGGGAGGGGAAGGAAGGAAGGAAGGAAGGAGCTCACACAACGCAAGGGCACGCTTCCTTCCCTCCCAACCGCACCGCACACCACGTCAAAAAAAACTCCAAACAAAACTAAAAGGCCAAGTAGACTAAAAAGGAAAAGAAAAACCAGCAACACAGACTCTTTCGCACTTTTCAACTTCCGATCACTGTGGTGGCCCTGAAAAGGGCCGTTTTTCAATCTATCTCTCTTTCCTTCCTTCGGTCTCACACCGCCTAACCGCCGAAACCGTACAGGGTGCGCCCCTGCCTCTTCAGGGCGTACACCACGTCCATGGCCGTCACAGTCTTGCGCTTGGCGTGCTCAGTGTACGTCACCGCGTCGCGGATCACGTTCTCCAGGAACACCTTCAGCACTCCGCGCGTCTCCTCGTAGATCAGACCAGAGATGCGCTTCACGCCGCCCCTGCGCGCCAGGCGGCGGATCGCGGGCTTCGTGATGCCCTGGATGTTGTCGCGCAACACCTTGCGGTGCCGCTTGGCGCCACCCTTGCCGAGCCCCTTTCCTCCCTTGCCGCGGCCTGTCATTCTTCTTCTTCAAGCGTCTCAACCACAATAATATAAAAAACAGAAAGCAAGGCAAGCTCCTCACCCGGCGCTAGCGAGTCGGCTACGGTTGTGGCGCCCAGCGCGCGCGCCGCCCCCCTATATAGACTCTGGGGCCCCGCGGCCCGCCCTCCCCTCCCCCCACCACCGCGCACCGAGGGCATATAAGCGCAGCACCCGGGGCGCGCGGGCCCGTTGTCAAGGCAGCACCGGACGCCGTCGCGCACGCATATCCTCCACGCCGCATCCGCATCCGCAGTAGCCATGGCCCGGACAAAGCAAACGGCCCGCAAGTCCACCGGCGGAAAGGCGCCGCGCAAACAGCTCGCCACCAAGGCGGCGAGGAAGAGCGCGCCCGCCACCGGCGGCGTCAAGAAGCCCCACCGCTACAGGCCGGGCACCGTCGCCCTGCGAGAAATCAGGCGCTACCAGAAGAGCACAGAGCTGCTCATCCGCAAGCTGCCATTCCAGCGCCTAGTGCGCGAGATCGCCCAGGACTTCAAGACCGACCTGCGCTTCCAGAGCTCCGCAGTCATGGCCCTGCAGGAGGCCAGCGAGGCCTACCTCGTCGGCCTCTTCGAAGACACCAACCTGTGCGCAATCCACGCCAAGCGAGTCACCATCATGCCCAAGGACATCCAGCTCGCGCGCCGCATCCGCGGCGAGCGCGCCTAAACCCGCACACCGCCAAACAAACAAAACGGCCCTTTTCAGGGCCACTAACGTCTCTCCGTCGCGAGCAAAACTTTGTCGGTCGCAACGACTAGTTCCCCACTCACTCTCCAGTCCAGTCGTCCCACCCCCGGCCCGGCCCGGCGCCGCCGTTTCCAAAAAAAAAAAAACAAAGCACCGCACCGGCCGAGCCAAGTCGCAAGCGTCAATAGCGCCACCCACACAGGCCACGGCACAAAACGTGACGCCCGGAAAGCAAAGCAAAGCAAAAAAGACTATTCCAAAACCACCACCAAGACAAACAAACAAACGCGGCGCAAAATAAATAGGTAAAAATAATAAAAGTAAAATACACTGTATGTAACACCAACCGCGCGCCGCCGCCCACGCCCGCCAACGACCCCACAATCCAACCACCATCCACACATGAAACAAACAAACGCCAGCAAGCAAGACAGACAGACAGACAGACAAGGCAACCGACCGACCACGACACGACAATCAACACCTTCCCGACGTGCTTTGATGGCCCTGAGAAGGGCCGTTTTTGTTTTTGTCCGGGACCGCGCGACAGCCTCTGGTTGCGCGCCGGCCACCAGGCGACGGTGTCAACCGCCAACCCTTCCCTGCCCTTTTTACTTCTTCTTCTTGGGCGAAGCCTTCGCCTTAGACGGCGTCGCCGTCGCCTTCTTCGGGCGCGGCGCCTTCGGCTTCTTCGTCGGAACCTTGGCGGCCTTCTTCGCCTTCGACGGCGACTTGGCCTTGGCCGGCTTGGCCGCAGCCGCCTTCTTCGCACCCGCGGGAGCGGCCGACGCCGCAGACGCCTTCTTGGCGGCGCCCGCCTTCCGACCGGTCGCCGCCTTCACGCCGCCAGCCTTCTTTGCGCCGGCCGCACGGGCCCCCTTCTTCTCCTTGCTGGCCGGAGCGGCGCGCTTCTTCTTCGCACCACCGCCGCCACCACGAGCCTTGCCGCCCTCGGCCGCCCCGCCGCCGGCGCCGGCAAGCTTGAAAGAGCCCGACGCGCCCTTCCCCTTCGTCTGCACCAGCTCGCCAGCCACGACGGCCGACTTGAGGTACTTCTTGATAAAGGGCGCCAGCTTCTCCGCGTCCAGCTTGTAGTGCGCGGCAATGTACTTCTTGATCGCCTGCAGCGACGACCCGCCGCGCTCCTTCAGACTCTTGATGGCGGCCGTCACCATCTCAGAGGTGCGCGGGTGCGCAGGCTTGGCGCGCGGCTTCTTCGCAGACGACGCAGACTTGGCCTTCTTCGTAGTGCCGGTGGCGGCGGGTGCCGCGGCAGTCTCGTTCGTAGCCGCCTGGTCTGCCATCTTTTGCTTGTTCTCTTTTCTTTTTTCCCCTTGGTTTCGCTTCCTTCTCTCCTTCGACGACGCACAACAGCGAGGGGCGCGCAGCAGAGAATAGCCGCGCACGCGCCTGGCCCAGCCAGTGTCGCGGGCGGGCGCGGACGGCCGAGAGAGCGGCCGCCACTCGGCGCGCCGCCGCGCCGCCGCGCCGCGCCTCCCGCGCTTGCTACCGCCCAACGTCCGACAGCCTGCGCGGAGCAGCCCCCAACCTGCGCCGCAACCACCCGCGCCATTCAAACCACCGAGGATGGGGCTACACACACCGACACCACGGTCGCCAACCAGTCGCCGCGGCGGCGCCGCAAACCACGGCCAAACTGCAGCCACCGCGCGCCACAGCCTGGGTCGGCCCGCCGAGAATCGCCGCCCCCCGCCCAAATGCCGCCCCCACAGCCCCAGCCGACGACCCGCCACAATGGCCAAACCTTCGTCAAAACTCCCACACCGTCGCCGCGGCAGCCCGGCCACCGCGGCCGGCGCCACAGCCACACGAGCCGAGTCGTGCGGCGATGACGGCCGTGCACAAACGCACCTCCGCCGCCCCATCGCCTTCCGCCGTTTTCCCGATCGGCCCGCAGCCGTCGGGCCACGGCCGCGGGCCGTCCTCCTCCTCTCGCCTCGCCCGCCAACACCCACAGCCCTTCCAACACATTTTTTTTTTCTTTTTCCTTTTTTTTTTTTTACTTTTTTACGATCGCCGCCTGCGCAACATGGCACCGGCCGACGGAGCGCCAACCCCCCCGCCACAGGCGAAAACAAAACAACGATAAACAAACAAACAAAATAAATTACCAGCCAGCCCCAACTACAGACACACCGAATCTGCCCTCACAGCCGACCTTACACGCCTCAACGTCAAAAACAAAGGTGGTTTCTTTCTTTCAACGGTTACCTTACCTTAGGTTACGTCAACGTTAGGCTAAGAAGGCGTCAGGGTTAGGTTAAGCGTTGACGTGACGTCACGTCTTAACGTAGGCGTTAAGCTAAGGTTGCGGTCACGTACGTTAGGTTAAGGCGACTTGGGGGTTGGCCTAAGAGCTTAGGTTAGGTTACGTTAGTTTAGGTGGCTGCGTTAAGGGGCTTAAAGAAGTTTAGGAGGTTAAGGCGTCGAGGCGGCCGCACCCCCTTAGCTGCTGCGGCTCGGCCACGCCACGCCACGCCACGCTTTGGGGTTTCATAAGGTCGCGCGGCGGGTCAACACGCGATCTAGTGTA